>NC_060150.1:52209296-52213554 GCF_021292245.1 Micropterus dolomieu | reverse complement strand
ACGCTACGCTGACAGACACAGCAAACCTTCTTGCCACAGCTCGCAGTGATGTGCCATCCTGGATGAGCTGCACTACCTGAGCCACTTGTGTGGGTTGTAGACTCTGTGTCATGCTACCACTAGAGTGAAAGCACCGCCAGCATTCAAAAGTGACCAAAACATCAGCCAGGAAGCATAGGAACTGAGAAGTGGTCTGTGGTCACCACCTGCAGAACCACTCCTTTATTGGGGGTGTCTTGCTAATTGCCTATAATTTCCACCTGTTGTCTATTCCATTTGCACAACAGCATGTGAAACTGATTGTCAATCAGTGTTGCTTCCTAAGTGGACAGTTTGATTTCACAGGAGTGTGATTGACTTGGAGTTACATTGTGTTGTTTAAGCGTTCCCTTTATTTTTTTGAGCAGTGTATATTCTCTCATCACAGAAGTATTCCTCTTCATTAATGAGCAAAGTAAAGCAGGATGTTACAGCTGTCGTTGTTGAGCTGCAGCTAATGATTGAATCAATCTGCTGATTATTTTCTCCATGAATCGATTGATTTGGTCACAGTCACCCAGTGTGACACCTTCACAACGCCTTTTGTGTCCGACCATCAGTCCAAACCTCAACATTGTTAACAAACCTTACAGTTATTACAGTCATTCAAAGGAAACTTCAGCAAATTCATTTTCTGTCATTCAACTAGTTGATTAATCGACTAGTCTTTTCAGCTGTGCTTGTATAAATTGTTTTGCTTTAAATTAAATGACCCATCATATTGTACTATTAAAGTCCACTGCATGTATCTTACAGCTTTAGTTACTTTACAAAACACACAAACAGCTGATCTGAATATTTCACTCTGAGATGTAGTGGAAGCAGAACATGGCACCATTTATGTGTACTTAAGTGCAGTACTTGAGCGAATGTACTTGTGTTCTTAAATGTAACTAGTCTCAAATACGTTATGACTGAATATTTCATGGCTACTAATAATAGTACTTTAAGTGCATGAATCACATAAAGTACATGAAGTAGTATTTCAGTACAATGTCTGGTTTAATAATTTATTTTATCAAATTTTTGTTGCATGCTCTCATTACGTATGACTTAAAATTAAGTGACTGGTAAATTATTTTTACTTACTTTTATCCTAAGCGACTTACAATTGCTATACACGTCAGAGGTCACACACCTCTGGAGCAAGTGTCTTGCTCAGGGACACAATGGTGGATGGGTCACAGTGGGGGATTGAACCGGGTCTCTCACACCAAAGGCATGCGTCTGACCCATTGCGCCATCACCACCCTTTATATTTGTTTTTTTAGGTTAACTGTTACAAATGTCCAGGGACTACGGCTGAAAAATGTGTTTTTTGGCTAACTGGTGTATTTACATCAATGTTTTATTAATGTGCACTGTACCTGCTAAATTAAACAGATTGTTTTAAAATTACATTATAATGAAACACAAAATTTTATTTGTTGGTCCAAGTTACAAGAGAAAGTTTTGTATATTATTGTAAATATTTGTCTAGTTTTCATGTAACAGCTTGCTTCTTTACCAGTTAAGAATGTTATATATACACTGTACATACTCTATGTACTCCTTTTGGTTACATCATGTATATACTGCATACATTCTGTGTGGATGTCGTCACGGATGATGAAGGGAAACGAGCATAATTTACAGGCAGCACTGTGGTGCAGTGTCGCTTCACAGCGAGAAGGTTGTGGGTTCAAACCCTGATTGCCCTGGCCTGGAGTTTGCATGTTCTCCCTGTATCTTCCTCCCACTGTCCAGAGACATGCAGGCTAAGTTAATGTCAGCTGGGATTGGCTCCAGCCCTCCATGACCCTGTACGCAGGATAAGCGGTTGATGATGGATGGAACGATGAATTGAATTATTCTAAAATAAGACGATGTACACAGCATCTGCAACAACTTTCAAACAGTTTATTTCTCATTTTTTCCCAATGTATGAAGTTTCAGTGACGCGGCAGAGATGAAAACAAGAGTAAAAATCTGAATCCACGAGGCCTCCATCTCACAAACATCCCTTTAAACCAGCCAGAAGACATTTCAGCGCCGACCTGAAACCAAACAAGCAGGAAGCTTCGACGCCGACTGTTAACAAAAAAACACCACCCGAAAGAAACAGAGTGAAGAAGAAAAAAACAGCAAGTGGCGGGCGACAAAAACAGCTCCATGGTTACAGCTTCAGTAGAGTAAATTTTATACATTTTTATGTTTAAACCTTTTATTGGAAACACCCACGTGCTTAAATGTTCATGTTTTCACCATTATTAAACATGTAAACACAACACGGTCTTTGAAATGAGCCGAAACTCTGAAATGCTAAATGAATGAAAGACAAAAATGTTCAGATTACTTATTGTCACCATGAAACACACGATCTGACATCAATGTGAAAATAACAGCATGTCACGTGTTTTAAAATACCAAACTATTACAGCTGAATAAACAACCTTTAAGTTTAAGTTCTATTGAAAATAGCTATTTTCCATGATTCCTAACTATTAAACATGCACCAAAAACTGTGGATTTTATTGTATAACTGTAGAAAAATTCAAATATGCAAGTGGTCAAACGTAACCAGTAAATACAATCACACACTCTTCGTGTCACGTAGCATGCACAGAATATTATGATTGTTTGCACCTGCAAGACATTTCGCTCATTTCATTGAATCGTTTTTGAGACCAGCCTGGTAAACTCGAGCTTTGAGAAAAGAAAGAAATTAGAGTTTTAATAAAAACCTGATCTACATGCAAACAGCCACGGGCGGAGGAAGAAAAAATAAAAGAGGAGATCAGATCACACGTCATGCAAACACGTCACAAGTCTCCCGCTTCAGGTAGAAAAGTCTTTCACAGCGCGTCAGAGAATGAACCGTGCAGCCCGGCAGGTTTCCTGCAGCCGAAGCTTATTTTTGATTTCACAGACTATTTTACTAAATCTTAGAAACACAGGAATATTAACTGATTTCATAAAGACCTAAAAAATGTAAGTGAGAGCATCTGTGTGTGAGTCCTGCATGTTTTTATAGCGATCGCTGGCTTTACAGCATCTAAGCAAACGTAAAATACTTTGGAGAAAAATCAGAAGTTCTGCGTCTTTTCTTAAGAAGTTTTTCTCGGCTGAATGCAAACTGAAACGACTCCGATTATTGGGTGCAGTAAAGCTGCGCACGTGAAGCAGTTTTCAGGAATGACTGACGTCAACAGTTGGCGCTCGACCCTGATAATATGTTGCGTTTGTGTCCTGCAGGAATTATGCAGCTTCCGGCATGTCAACATGCCATAATTTGTCTTGTACTTGAAGGTGGGGGAGGCCACGTTGGAGGAACTATCAAGACACAGCTGGATGTTTGAAAGTATCCTTCCGAATAAATCCCTCCAGGCCTCCCTCCAAAACACATGTTCAGGTCAGCCAATCATTTCATTCGGACCAAATGAAACGACTGGCCGTGCTTATTTACAGTCCTGCGACAGCCACGGATATTTTTCATTTCTGTGTCAGAGCATGTGATGTATCGTCAAGATATAAAGAGAATTTCAACAAATATAATACAAGAAATGCGTCTGAACTAAACTGCCTACCCCGGCTTTCATGTTGTTATCACAACTGGGTGCTTAAAAACACAAAAGTTCGTTAAAAAACGACGGCGTTCATTAGAGCCACAGAGCAACGTTTAAAAACATGCAGGTCCCAGTCTGTTATCTCTGACTGAATTTAGCCAAACACGAGCGTAAAGCTGCTCTTTAGGTGTAAATGATGCAAAACTCCAGTAAGATAAATGCATTCAATAATACAGTTATACATCTCTAACATAAAGACACGGCTTTTAAGCCTGTTTAATTCAAACGCATGTCAATAAATTCTTGTTGGCACCTCATGCTGTTTTTGTGTTGTTCTGAAATCAAGTAACATCAAAACGAACTACACTCGTCCACTAAAGTTTTACGTTCTGTAAGATACTTCCTTTGTTTCTAAAAAAGAAAACTAAAAAACAATGACACCAAAATAAATATAAAAAACCCACATACCTTGAAAACCCAGTAAAACTTACAGTACACATACACACTCAACCACAGCTTTCCTCCACCAAACTGAAACCGTCGCTCTGCGTTTAAAAAAGCCGTCCGTCGACTTTTAAAGTGCGACGCCGAGTCACTGAGAGTCCCTGTTCAATAATACTAGGTAAAAGTTTGGCTTCAGAAGGCTCGGGAGGAGGGAGGGAAAGGGGGGGGGG
>NC_060150.1:52200592-52209271 GCF_021292245.1 Micropterus dolomieu | reverse complement strand
GGGGGGGGGGGGGGGGGGGTTCACAGAGAAAACACTTGCATTGAAAACAGACGGAGCGTTTTTTTTGCTGGACGACGTCTTCAAGCAGATTTTCAGTAAATGGAGGGAAAAAGGTTGTCAGACGTCCACCACCATCTTTTTGTGAATGTCTAATCCACCGACGACCTGGAGAGGAGACCAAAGGCAGTGAGGTCATTTCCTGGTTAGCGTTTTTAACATTTTAGTGAAAAGTCCTGCTGAGAATCACTAACAGGGAACAGAACATGTCAGCAGCACGCCTCCACGGCTGCTGCTGGTTCACTCCACACTGAAACTACGAGGGTTTGCATGGACTGATGTTTGGTTCTCCAGCGCCACCATGAGGTTCACATGTGTGGTTCTGGGTGAAATGCCTGACTCATGTTTCGCCCTGGTGGAAAGCAACTACCGTAAAACTTGGAATAACAGCCCGGGCTTTTATTTGCTAAAATCACTGAACTGACCCTGCCTCTATTTGGGACAGGGCTTTAATTCCTCTCACACAAAACTGAAAGAGGCTACTATGAAACAGTTTATTTATTTCAAACAGTATGAATATTGCTTGTATAAAAATTATTTACGCAATGCTTGTGCACTGGAGGAAAGGGGGCACCGGAGCTCCACCCCTTTATAACCGATCTGCAGGAACAGGCCTCCCTCTTGAGTAGTGACGTCACTGGCTGGAGGGGGACACAAGACGGGATGACCCAGGTACTAATTTGGATTCCCCCGTTTGAAAAGAGAGTAATCCCAATGCATTCCGCTTGTTTAAACATTTACTTAGGCTCCACAAACAGTCCACTCACTTAACGAGGCTGCTGATGAGTTAAAAGAAATGACTTGTTGTAAATGACATGAGCTGAAAGATTTCTTTAATAAAATAGAGTTATATTTTCCATAACGTGTTTTTACAAGCAGCGCGTCACATCCACACACTGGCACACAGCTTGGGGCTCAATAAGGCAACGAACATGTGATAACAATATATGAAACTGTGCTCTCGTATTTGCTCGGCTGACACATTGAAAGCGGCATCAATTAAAATATAATTTGTCCTCCTGTTCACCTTATTTATGAGCTGCATGCAGGTATTAATTAATATGATTCCTGATTAAACTGTGCAACACATTTGAGGCGTTCTTTTGCAGAAACAGAATCTGCGTTTGTGTTTATGATCCTCAATCTGGATCTTTGTGTGCTGCAAATGATCTTAAATTGTGTACGTTTTTTTGCACACTTCAGGGAAAGTCAATCAAAGGGGGGTTTGTTTATTCAGAAAGGCTTTAAAAGCCTGTAATACTCAGAGGTATTATTTGGATTTATTTTACACAATAGTAGGCCTGTTCATTTCAAACCGTTCCATCCTTCTGCCATGTGAGTCACCGTTTCTCATATCTCCTCTTTATGTGCGTACGCATGGTTCAGAGTTTACTTACAGAACGCACATTTTCCCGTCAAGTTTGTTTTTTATGGATCACAACCTTTGCTTGGGAAGTGGCGTACGCACGTTTCCAGCCCTGGTTTGTGCATACGCGCCGTTTATAAATGAGACCCCAGGCATCTAATGGAGACCTGCGTTTATTAGTCAAAATGTGTTCCCACACCAGGCCAGGAAACGGGTAGGCGGCTGTTAAGTTAATGTACTTAGTGTAAAACTTCAATTAAGTATAAATTCAAGCTTCTTCAAAATAATAGGTCCAAAAATAATAATAAGCAGCAGCCCTGCGATCAGCTTTAGTGACGTCACCGCTGCAGAGTACGGCGGAACTTCTGACAGGAAACTGCTTTAGTCTCCCGGATCTTGATGAATGCACACACCTGGTAAACCTGACTCTGACAATCCAAACTGTGCGGCCCAATTGATCCGGTGTGGACTTTATTTGTGTTCATGTGCATCCATGTTCAAGTAATAATTGGCGGTGTGTTTTCATACATAGTCAATGCAAAGACGCGTGGAGCCGCGATTTTCTGTAGGGCGATGCGAAGTGGGCGGTGCCAGCGACGCAAAAGTCGCAAGACGCTGAGTCGCAATAGCCTATCAGCGTTGAGATTGTCCGTACGTCACTGAGGCTTCAGAGCGTCGCTTGGAGGGCGCCAGGCAGAGCGGGAGACGGAAATTCTGCTGGCCGGCGGAGAGCTGCTAAACTTGGGGGAGAAGAGCAGCGCTGCAGCATTTGGACAAATAAACACCTGCAGTCGGACCGGATTCTGCTCTGATTCTACGCGTTTGCTCACCTAGGAGCTCAGAGTTAACTTATTTTATTAAATTAGCTTTTTACTTTAGTTTTTTTTTTTGGGATTACAACGTTGATTTATCTTCAGTGGAGCTTCTCAACAGCTAGCTTCCATGTAAATCCGGTTCCATTGTTGTTCGTGTCGGTTGGCACTCTGTCGGACTACGACTTCATATTTATATAAAAACCGGACAAAACTGGACAGTGCTGGGAGAAAAGAAAGTGAAGAGGTTGAACTACCTGGTGAGGTCAGAAAACATGTGTCTGTAACTTTATTCCAGCTATCATTGTACTTTACTGTGACCCATAGCCCTGATCGATCCAAACTCCATTCAGAAAAGAAACATTTTAGAAGTTGTTGTCCTGCTGTCCTGCTAACAGACCTGACAAAGCATAAATTCACATGTTTAACAAATCTGCATCATGTTGTAGTTATTTCGGCATCAGTTTAATCCGTTTATTGCTATTTAATCACAGCAAAATGTTTCCTTTGGGTTCATACAGCTGTAGTAATGGAGAGTTGTGTTTATTCGCGGTATAGCATTGTGTGTGAACGCATGGCAGTTAAAACGCGAGGAAAGCGTCTGCATGCAGCATAATGTTCTGTGTTTCAGCTTGTGGCCTTCATCTTGGTCTCACAATAAAGCTGTTCTTTCTACAAGTGTTGTAGGAGTTTTGACCTCTTCAGACTGTTTCGGTTCTCCATGCACCTTGGAAGCTACACATTTTGATGAAGCCAACGTACACGACCTGCTCACAGTCAGAGACTAACTGGTGAAGGAAGTGAACCAGCTAGCACCTAAAGAGGCAGATGTTTCTCTCAGTAGTTGGGTCTCCACCCAACCTGAAGCCCTCTGGTGAGTAAAACAGGTGATGGAGCTGAATCCTCAATACTTACGGCACAGAACTCTTCGAAGGATATCCTGCCATCACCGTCTTTGTCTGCGTTGATGATGGTTTTGTCGACGATCTGTTGAAGCTGGGTGTCCTTCAGGTTGTTGCCCACCATCATCTTGAGCACCTGGAAGAGCTCCCCGTTGGATATGTAGCCGTCTTTGTCCATGTCATAGATCCTGAAGGCGACTGAGGTCAAAGAGGCGACACGGAGGAAAGATGTCAGCATTTATTTATAAAGGTTTGTTTGGGATGTCTGCGGATGTTCAACAGAGAAGTTCTCCTCACTGCATGTGTAACGTCTGTAGACCAAACACGTGCAGCATTTCAAACACCAACGAATGGGTGCTTACTTATAAGTGTAAATCCAAAGAAATCCTGCTTTTGCTGTAATCTGGATGGTGGAATGTTCACTAAATCCAAGTTTTATAAGATCTAAAAAGTGCAAAATATTCTGGCTGATTAAAGGTATATTTAAAGGTTCAACAGCTGACAGTGAAAAATCCGAGTTAAACATGCTCAGTGATCGTTGGTTTGTGAAGCCTGATAAAATCTTAATGCAGATTTTCTAGAACTTTCCATGAGATGTGTCTCACACTCTGAAGCAAACTGGTGTATGTTGGACACTTACAACGTAACTTCTGCTCCTTGTCGCCTTTGACGCTGAACTGGGAGACTCCCTCAATAAACTCTGCCAAAGAACAGAAAACAACATCGTCAGTTAAAGATGGCCGCACATTAGAGAATTCCTGGGACCAGATTAAAATATTTAAAATCGGTTAGTTCTCTCATTGTGTCTGTGGTATCCCACATTTTTTTAATCAGATAGGATTTAGGAACACTTTAGTGAGCACCAGGAATTAATTAATTAATTTTTTAACATAATAAATGTCCACAAAATGACCATAATTCACCATGCCGTGAAGGGGAAATAATTTACTTGAGAGCCTGATAATGTCACACAAGCTTCCCCACAACCTTTAAATCTTTTATATATGAAGTGAGTTTGATCATGTCTGTTGGAAAAAAGTACAGGAGAACTTCAGAAAGAAAAGTCTAATGGCTAAAAATCCATTAGCTTGACTACAACGTGGACGACTTCCACGTTATAACACAGTAAGTAAGTAAGTAAACTGTGTGAGTACTCTGTCTCTGCAGCCGACAGCAGAGACATCAACCAACAATAAGGTGACCAGATTTCTGAAATGAAAACTGGGGGAATTTTTTGTTTGATGGTCAGTGTGTCATTAAAAAATATTATTATTATATATTTCATATAATCTGTCAAATATAACTCTTCTCAATGAAATCAAGTCATTTTGAGGCAAAAACGACCTTTCAGTCAATAGGTAGAGGCTGCAATCACTTTCTGGCAAGCAGAATAATGCATTTTAAGTTTAAGTCAAGTTAAATTATGTAGTCATAAGGATAATTGCAAAAGAGATCATTTGTTTATTTTATCTATAAATCCGCAGTAAGTCTTGTTAGTTATAGGCTACTGTCTGTTTTCCAAATTTAAACAAGGATATCAGACATACGCCTACCAAACACATAATCCATCAGCAACAACAGGCTTCTATTATTGTTTAGAATCACGTAAATGTCAGGCCTGGTTACGCTATAAACTGCAAACACTTATTTGGCCACAATTGTGATTGTTCCGTTAAAGGAAACGTTAAAGTTTCACAAAGACATACCTTTGCTATTACCACGGAGCTACAGTGATGTTTATTTGCTTGTTATGTCTGTTTGATCCAGATGCAGCGCGAGTTGTAAAGAGACTGGGTGATACAGTTTTAACATGCTGCGCGCGCTCCCACGGACAGCAAACAGTTTTCAGTGGACGATCACTTTTCGGCACGACATCTGGGTGCTCTGCTGACCAGTCTTTCTGGCCACGGATAATCTGTTAACACTTTATACAGTCTATGATTAACACACAGTTAAAAACGGGGACAGCTCCAGAAAACTGGGACGTCTGGTCACCCTAACCAACAAGGATATTGGTTTAATTGGTAGAAATCACAAATCGATGTTAACGATCTTAAAGAGTACAATAAGTTTCCTGTGCTTTAACTGAAATGGACTGCATCTTCATCACTTTACACTTTTCCTCACAAACTCAGGGCAGCGAGCCACCATGCACACTGTTGATCTAACCATCAGCAACAAACTGAGGTCTTTCCCCAGGTCACTTCAACATGCAGACAGGACGAGCCGGGAATCCAAACTCCAGCCTTGCAGCCAGTTAATGGACGGCCTGCAAAACCTGAACATCTGGATGAAACGCTCTGGTGTCACAGCATTTAACATGAAATAAGGTGCTTGTGCTATTATTAGGATATAAATCAATATCTTTGGATTTTGTCCACATTACGGCAGCAACTAACGATTATTTGATCACGTGAGAAAATGGTGAAAAAAGGTCGATAAGTGTTTCCAAAAGCCCAAGAGGACGTCCTCAAACGTGTTGTTTTCTCCACAACTCAAAAAATATTCATTTTACTGTCACTGAGAAGTAAAGAAACCAGGAGATCTTCAGCTGATTAATTTTGTACCTGACAAATAATCGACGTCTGACGCTGACGTCAACAGTAAAAACTTTCAGAGGGATAAAAAGAATTTAAGAACACAGGACATCAGAGAAGTTTCATAATTTATTTACCTTTAAAGTCGACTTCCCCATTTCCGTCGGTGTCGAATATGTCGATAACTCGCTGCACGAGGGGATTCTGCTGGAGCTCCGGTAAGGACATGAACTCCTCCACACTCAGAGAGCCGGAGTTATCTAGGTCGAGTTTCTTAAATCTCTTTCCTAGCCGCTTAATCTCATCAGCATCAACTGAAAGGAAACACAGAGAGACAAAGAGAGAGATGTTAATTACAGACAGAGAGAAAGAATGACTGAAACTAACAAAGTTTCAGCGTAACAGCTGGAGATTATCCTGACAAATGTTTACTGACTGGTGAGTTTGGGCGACACATCAGGACACACGGTATTTAAAATATATATCTCATCTCCTTCCTGTGCTGCATGTAGAAACCATTTTACCTGATAACACGACCAACCTTACCTGGTTTCTTCTTCGTACTGGCCATTGTCATTCAGAGCTGCTGGCGTCTCACCGCACCAGTCAGGTTGAACCTTGTGCTACCGGACCCCCCGGTGCAGCACTCTAAGCCCTAACACCGGGTCATGTGACACCTCTTTCAGCACTAATCACTCTGCTGATCACTATGAATCAGCGGTACACGGTGGAGGTGGGGGCCATATTGTGTTGGTAACCTGGTAATTCATGGAGTCTTTTTTTTTTAAAACGATCGAAAATCTGAAGAAGTTTGGTTCTAAGGAGATGAAAAAATATCTCAAAGCTCAATGCTACAGGCCAACAACAACATATTCAACAACGTTTAATAATGAAACTCTTGAAACCACAATCATTTCACCAATAAAGACAGTGTAAAGTTAGGAATATCAGTGCTTTTGTCCCATTTTCATTTGGTTTCTGCAGAGCTTCTTCTTGCAGGTAGCAATAACTTTAGTTGGTTGTTTGTTGTCCTTACATTAAACTTAAAATACTGTGTGCTGTGTAGTCTTCTGTTTTTGCCTTTCAATTGTTCGTAAACCATTTTCTTGTGTGTTTTTCTCTGTGTTTGTGTTTTGTGTTTGACATGTTTTATTTTTTCTTTCTTGTGCAGCACTTTGTAAACCAGATTTTTCAAATGTGGTGTATAAATAAAAAGATTGGATTGGATTCTTGGTTGAAAAGGCTTAGTTTTTGTTTAGTTTTTATAAGTTTTATAAGTGGTACTTCCACGCACTGAGGAAAACAGCTGACCAATTTTCCAGTAATGGAAAACACACAAAATGAGGGAACAAGTTACAAGTCCAGGAAAATCTTGTGTTGTCCTGGAAAAATATTTTAACATTATGTTACAGTTGCTTGGTTTTTGTTGCGGCAGCGTTTTGTGTTTCAACTCTGGCTAGGAGCAATGGTTTCATATGAGTTGAGTGTTAGGAAAGTTGAATAAGAATGAAGAGGAAGACGGGGTCAAAACAATGAATTGGGAGCCCAGCTGTGTTCTCAAGAAAAGCACTTGCCAAACATAGATCACAAAGGAATTTCCAAAACAAACAAAGAAATTACAATACTCTAAAATATAACATTAGAACATAGCACTTAAACAAGGAACGGTTGATTTCATAGACACACACATATTAGGACATCATATTAGCTAAATTATCACAGAAAATGCCCTGGAAAAGTCCTGGAAAATGATCTCTTGAAAAAAGAGTGGGAATCCTGAAGTACACCCCCAAAATAAAATCTGGTTCCTTCAGCACTGACACAACTTCGCCTGGTCTTAAAACTTTATCTCTGTTTACTCCTTAGAACTTTTCCTCTTTGGCTGTTTCTCGGCAATCTCTCCTTCCTCTCGGTGCTGGGAGTTCAGCATGTTGGAATGTGCTGTTGTAACAGACTTTCTCTCCAACTGAACCACCCCCACCCCCCTTCCCCTCGTCACTGCTGAGCACCAGCACTGTTACTGATTGGCTGGAACACTGTTGTGGCAAGGGCCACATTACTTTCTTTGTTTTCCATTTACAGAGCCAGAGAATGCTTTTTTTGAGAACACACAAAACAGAGAGCGGGCGAACTGAGAGGAAATATTAATTTAAGTGCATTGTTAAATACTTAATAAATGGGATAGTAGTGTAAGTCAGAGTGAGGAAACAAAACGTGAGCAGCAGAGTTGCAGTGAGAGGCGGAGCAACTCTGGAGAGGCGGAGAAGAGGAGAGCTTCAGAGTTTGTCAGAGCAGCAGCTGTCGAGACGAGTCTCCGTTTGTCTCTGAAAGGAAATTCTGACTGACTTCATCAGGTCTTTCTCAACAACACAGCAGAGTCTCTGCCAAACACTGGTGAGTACAGCTGATCACATTTACAGCTTCAACAAGCAGCATCAACACAAACCTGCAGCTCTACTCAGGCAGGAAGTTCCACTCTTTTCATTTCATACTTGTGACGTTGGTTAAAATATAACTCTGGCTGTTTGTCCACAGGCCCACTATACAGCAGCCCACTGGAACTGCTTCAAACCGCCTCTCAGTCCGTTCTCAGGACTTTAATAATATAATCTTTATTTGTAGAGCACTTCAAAAACAAGTTACAAAGTGCTTTAACAAGTGTAAAGACAATAATACCCAAGAGACAATAATACAAAAACAATACAAGATAAAAGCATGAAAACACTGAAAAGACTAAAATACACGTTTAAGATAAATATAAAACTAGTAAAATAGAATAAAATAAAAGGGATAAAATAAAGTCAAATAAGATCTGGAAAGGCTCTCCTATAAAAGTATGTTTTAAGAAGGGACTTAAAAGAGTTCACTGACTCAGCTGACCTGATTTCCTCGGGCAGGCTGTTCCAGAGCCTCGGGGCCCTGACAGCAAACGCTCTGTCCCCTTTAGTTTTCAGTCGAGACTCTGGAACAGACAGCAGACCTCTGCCCGAGGATCTCAAGGTACG
>NC_060150.1:52199271-52200492 GCF_021292245.1 Micropterus dolomieu | reverse complement strand
ATGTAAGGCTTGGATGCAGCTGCTCGGCCATGGAAACCCATTCCATGAAGCTCTATACGCACTGTTCTTGAACTAATCCAAAGGCCACACGACGTTTGAGGGTCTGTAGCTACTGACTCTGCAGAAAGTTGGCAACTTCTGCACACCGTGCGCCTCAGCATGCGCAGACCCAGTTTTGTGATTTCATGTGGCCTACCACTCCGTGGCTGAGCTTCTGTTGTTCCCAATCGCTTACACTTTGTTACAATACCACTAACAGTTGACCGCAAAATATTTAGTAGAGAGGAAATTTCACGAATGGACTTGTTGCGCAGGTACCAACCTATTATGGTACTAAGCTTGAATTCACTGAGCTCCTGACAGCGACCCGTTCTTTCACAAATGCTTGTAGAAGCAGCCTAGGTGCTTGATTTTATACACCTGTGGCCATGGAAGTGATTGGAACACCTGAATTCCATGATTCTGAGGGGTGTCCTAAAACATTTGGCAATATAGTGTAAGCTTTCCACCAAGAAACTATCAGGAGGCTCTTTTAGAGCTATTATTCAATTACAATTGGTCTTAAAGAAAAGTAATTGAACTATTTTCTTCTTAAACAAATATTTAAAACTTTTTTCAATAAAATGGTTCTTTTCTCCCTACATGTGCAGATATGGCTGCTGCAAACTTTCTGCGATCTGAAGATCAGTTCCTGTGCTCCATCTGTCTGGATGTGTTCACTGATCCTGTCAGCACACCATGTGGACACAACTTCTGTAAAAACTGCATCAGCAAACACTGGGATATTAATGTTCCATGCCAGTGTCCGATGTGTAATGAGGTTTTTAACACGAGACCGAAGTTGCGTGTCAACACTTTCATCTCTGAGATGGCTGCTCAGTTCAGGCAGTCAGCTCAGCAGGAAGCCTGCAGCAGCAGCATCATCACACAGCAACAAGTGTCCAATCCAGGAGAAGTTCCCTGTGACGTCTGCACTGGAACCAAACTGAAGGCCCTGAAGTCCTGCCTGGTGTGTCTGGTCTCCTACTGTGAGACTCACCTGGAGCCTCATCTGACAGCTTCAGGCCTGAAAAGACATCAGCTGATCGACCCTGTGGAGAACCTGGAAGCCAGGATGTGTACGAAGCACGATAAACCTCTGGAGCTGTTCTGTAAGACCGACCAGACATGTGTCTGCATGCTCTGCCCTGTTTTAGACCACAAGATGCACGATGTTGTTCC
>NC_060150.1:52186435-52199171 GCF_021292245.1 Micropterus dolomieu | reverse complement strand
AAGGCCGAGCTGGGGAAGACAGAGGCTGAAATTCAGCAGATGATCCAGAAGAGACGACTGAAGATTGAGGAGATCAAACAGTCGGTTGGCCTCAGTGAGGAAGATGCAGACAGAGAGAAAGCAGAAGGTGTTCAGGTCTTCACTTCTCTGAAGGAGTTTGAGAGAGGCCTGAAGGAGCTCATCGACACCATCGAAGAGAAGCAGAGAACAACAGAGCAACAGGCTGAAGGCTTCATCAAAGAGCTGGAACAGGAAATCTCTGAGCTGATCAAGAGAAGGACTGAGGTGGAGCAGCTCTCACGCTCTGAAGACCACCTCCATCTTCTCCAGAGTGTCCAGTGCCTGAACATCCACCCTCCACCCACCAAGGACTGGACCAAGATCAGCGTCCATCCACCTTCATATGAGGGGACTGTGGTGAGAGCTGTGGCTCAGCAGACGGAGAAAATCACTAACCAGATGCAGAAGCTGCTCACCGTAACTGAGCTGAAGAGGGTCCAGCAGTATGCAGTGGATGTGACTCTTGATCCTGATACAGCACATCACTATCTCATCCTGTCTGATGATGGGAAACAAGTGTATGATAGTGATGTGAAGAAGAATCTTCCAGACAATCCTAAAAGATTTACTCGTTGTATCTGTGTTTTAGGAAAGCAGAGTTTCTCTTCCGGCAGATTTTACTTTGAGGTTCAGGTTAAAGGAAAGACTGACTGGACTTTAGGAGTGGCCAGAGAGTCGATCAACAGGAAGGGTAAAATCACAGTGAGACCTCAGGATGGTTACTGGACTATTTGGTTGAGAAATGGAAATGATTACAAAGCTCTGACAGAACCTTCAGTCCGTCTCTCTCTGAAGTCTCGGCCTCAGAAGGTGGGGGTGTTTGTGGATTATGAGGAGGGTCTGGTCTCCTTTTATGACGTAGATGCTGCAGCTCTTATCTACTCCTTTACTGGCTGCTGCTTCACTGAGAAACTCTTACCGTACTTCAATCCTGAAGATAATGATGGTGGTAAAAACTCTGCCCCTCTGATCATCTCTCCTGTCAGAGTAAACTAATCACTTTTTTTTTTTTTTTCCATTTACCGATTTACAAATGTGGCAACACAGTAGAGTTTAGGGATGTCACAAGAACCGATACTTCGGTACCAAGTTGCTATAAATATTCTAAAAACATGACGTACGTACCGGGGATCTAACACATGGAAGACGGCAACAGGTGCAGCTGCAGCGACAGCTCCACCATCGTGTATGGAAACCGGGGTGATGTTAGTTTAATAATTAACATTCGTCTGCTTTTGCTGCTGTTACCTTCAATAGCTTGTGTCAGGGCCGCAATTTCTTCCAGTTTCGCAATTTGTGGGACAGCTTATTTAGGCAGATGTTTCACAGTTTTGATCTACTCAAAATCACCAAAGATGACGATGCAGTTTGCAGCTCAAAGAATTGTATATCTGTCCACTGCACCTGTAGCTGTAGGCGGAGCTGGGGACCGTCTCAAAAGTTCAATACGATCCATTTCAATCTTCTATAACTTCTGTTTTTCAACATAGAAATCTCAAACCACTGCCAATATAGTGACCACCCTTTCAACATTTCAAATATTTTACACTGTGAGTTTTGATATGAATATATCAAACCACCTCTCATTTGTCCTGGATGTCCTATTGTTTTGTTTTAGTTTTTTAATGAGGTATCAAATAAGGCTGTGTGATATGACTAAAATCGGGATATAGGTCATTTCATTTCTCCATTGTTTTAAATTAAACTGAATATCACGAGTTACTGTTGTAATTTCCAACAGTAATGATATTTCTCTGCGTCGGTAAGGTAAGCGATTCTGGAGAAATCCAATACCATGACAAATACCATAGAGTGAAAAACGACACAGCAAGTAAACGTTAATGCAGAAGACTGTTGCTTCTTGCTGCTGCAAAGTTAACATGAGAGGACGAGACGGTCCCAGAGCAGCAAACCAGATCCAGACTGCGATACTCACAGCTCTCCTACTAGAAACTAACATTTACACAATGTAACAGGCAATTCGGGGTTCAGTATCTTGCCCGAGGACACTTCGACATGCAGCCTGGAGGAGACGTGGGATTGAAACGCCAACCTTCCGATTAACCCGCTCTATCTCCTGAGCCACAGCCGTCGTTTTTCTATCGTCCAACAACGCATATCGTCATCTCGCACGGCCCTAGTATTAAATTTTGGTATCTAGAATCGTGGAATATCACTGGTATTGGTATCGACTACTACATTTCTGGTATTGTGACATCCCTGGTAGAGTCTTATTTTCTGCGGAATCTGTTTACCGTGGTGATTGATTTACACTTACTTGTAAGAATTTTTATTATATAATATATCCATTACATAGGCAACACATTGATTCGATGCATTTCATCTGCCAGACCTTTAGTTTCAGCTCCACAGTTTTTATTTTTCTATTTGATGAGCAGTGAAAACATATTGCTGAATATTTCACTGTGTCATAAAGCTTAACTTAAGAGTGAGGCCTGATATATGTCTATAGTGTCTACAGAATACAGTATATGTTGTTATATTGAGTATAAAAGGTTGATGGACAAAGTTAATTATCTAAGAATACATAATAAATTTCCTGTTTTGTCAAACATTTTTTGTTAATAACTGGTCACTTTGGCCATTTTTTATCTGTTTTGTGAATACTGATAAGATGGATTATTAGTCAAATAAATCTGTAAATATTTGATTGTAAAATAAAAACGGTAAAATAAACTAGTTGTTGAACACAAGGCCTGAGTAAGCAGTGACTTTAGCACCAAATACTGGACAGGAAAGCCTGGTTTACATAGAAGCTGTTTTTTGTTACCGTTTAAAGTTGTAATCCTTGAGATTTCAGTCCTGGCAGATTTGGCTTCAAGTGTGGTGTATTTCGACAGCGAACGCTCAGTGAGCAACTACTTAGTCAGAACAGAAGAGGAGCTGCAGCAAAAATAGACCTGGGGCATAGAAATAGCAGAGAACAGAGTCGTGGAACAGAAGCTCATGCATCCAGCGGACATTTGCACACTGGCTGGAATGGCAACAGATCGTTCTCAACAGCCATCAAGGAAAGGGCTGTGACACAGCCAGCTCTGGTGCATATTCGGGGGTCAATGACTATAAAGTCTTCCTTCAGAAGTGTCCGTGAGAAAGATGTTCAACCTCAACCTACTCATTCTTTAAAGGAAAGCTCTGGATGAGATTGTCAAAGAAACATTAAGTACCCCCAGGATTCTCAAAGATTTACAACACTATTTTGATGGAATATATAAAAAAATATTTGAGCATTAAACACTTAATTTCCTGCATTCTGGAGACATTTTCTGCACCACTTTATGGTAGAATTGTCTTTATTTATATAAATTGAAAAATTAAAATCAGGTGACAATTCAAACAGAATACAATGTAGTAATCATTGTTTTTTTTACCTTAAGTTAGTTTTTCTGGACAATGCACATTTGTTTCTTCTCTACATTGCATTGCATGTTTTATTATTCTGCAAATAAACCTTTCTCAAAGTATTTTGTTTTTAACGTTTCTTGTTACAAGTCATTTTTCATAACATTTAACTAATGCCTTTTAATAAAGTGATGGAGACATGTCCCCTGTGTAAATGGCACCTATGAAATTAATACAATATTTGTTGCATTAAGAACTGTGTGTGATTTATACTTCTGCGTCAAATCGACGGCGTAGCCTCTGCGTAGCCCCGTACCCTACGTCACCGTCACCTGACATGCACCTACTCAAAAATGTAACTACACATCGAGGCGACGCGGACTGTAAGCACTGTGACTGGTCGGCTGGGTAGCCTCGCAATGCCTCTGAGCCGATAGGAAGTGCTCCGTGCTTTGAAATAACTTTTACTAGCGGCCAAACCAGCGGCTGTAACACAGTGGATCAATATATTTGACCGTCACAACCCGAGCAAAATGACTCGTTTCACTATCAGAATGTGATCCGCTCGGTCAATAACATTTGAAAAGTCTATACCAGCCATATGTATACAATTTTACCCCCATTCACATAAGTGGAGGGCTTAACGTGAAGCCAACTAGCGTTTGGCAATGTAATTGCAGAAAGACGCAGACATGTAGTAATTTAGTAGTAGTACTATATTGGTATTTTTTATAGTTTCTGTTTCGCTGGCCCTTACATTACATACACTATTTAATTTGATGTTCATTAATAGCAGTACTCTATAATTTATAATAAATCAGATTTAAAAATGTTTTCTGTAGTTTTATACATTTGACTCATATATCAAAACATTAATATATTTTGTTGTACTGTGGCTCAGGAGGTAGAGCGGTTTGGCCGTTAATTGGAAGGTCGGCGGTTCAATCCCTGGCTCCCCCTGGTTGCATGTCGAAGTGTCCTTGATATATAAGTGTCCAATATATCGGCTTTTAAAAATCTCAAATACCGAAATCGGTATCTGACTTAAAAATCCCATATGGGTTGGGCTCTAGTTATTAGCACGTCAGAGAACAACTGACTGATGTGTGCCAGATCTTGGATGCCAGAGCTTGTGCACCGCAAACACTCCACAGTCCAGAGCACTGTTTCAGAAAGCAGAGTAGGAGTATGTTAAGCCTGAGATGAGGGAAACTCTGAGTTTTCTGTTTCAGAGAGCAAGAGCAGATAATCCCTAGATCAGTAACTCCGGCAACTGATGCTGCAGGAGTTGGAAAACCGGCAGTTTCTCTCTGACTCCTCCCAACATGCTGGCTGTGACTGTGACTTTACAATCACAGGTTCACGAGTAAACTGTGTCTTATATCTGATCTATAGCCTACCTATTTTCATAATCAGGTAGCCGATTGCCACCGGCATTTAGTCCCGGCGGGTTACAGCTTAATAAATATAGCCTTCCTATTTAAAATCGAATGTAATGGGCTGCAGCACTTTCTCATTCATTAAGGAAATTCCAGTCTGGTAAATGATGAATGAGCAACGCTGTATAGTAGCCTAATAATGTTAACGCATTGATCCTTCTTCCAGTCCTGTGTTTTAGAGCCTATCAGGGTCCGCGTTGGCAGCATTCATATTTCTAGCTCCACCCGATTAAAATGGAGGCTCTGCCTTTATTTACCCGTTGCCATGGTGAATCGTAGTATCAGAGCTCCATTGATGATTTTTTTCATCCCCACGCACGCACTTCTATCAGGCTCAACATACTCTGAGTTGATTGAACTTATTCTGATCCGCTGTTCTGGAACCAAAAATTCAGAGTTTGCCACCTCAGGCTCAATCAACCCAGAGCGCAGGGATAAGCTCAGAGTTTGTTAAGCCTGCTTTCTGAAACTGACGTAAACAGTAACGTTACCTGTACTGCCGTATACCATCCAAGTCACATCAAACAGAGTAAATTGTAAAGTCACACACACAAAAAATATTTATTTATGACATTACAGCATTTATTTAGCCTTATTTTTAGAATTCTAAATTTAAGACTTTTTTAAAAACTTTAAAAGACCACGCACTTAGCCTGATTAGAAGGCACCCTGTGGATTTTTCTCATAAACAACCTGCTAAAGCTGCGCATACACTGTACTGTTCAAAATCTTGTTTAACTCCAACTCACACTGTACTAGGGATGAAATGATTACCGGTGTAATGATAAAACATGGTAAAATTCCCGACTGTTATTATTACCATACATATTTTAATTACCATGATAACCGGATACGGTTACGACGTTATTATAAACTCACAGTAAACACTGTTCAGCATCAACCAAAGTTAGCGACTCCCAGAAGCAGGTGCGCATGCGCAGGATGCAGCGTGGCTTTGTTTGGGTCAATGACAACATGACGGAAGAGAGTGCTGCAGAGATTTTTCAGTCACTCTGGAGTCTGGTCGTGTTTTAGTTTTAATGACAGCGCTGAGAGAAACTTGACAGAAGAAAACAGCCTTATAGTGAACGCAGGGTGTGTTAACTTTTAGCTTTGGTTAGGCTGACTTTCTAACAGCTTGTAAACTGTTTATTTGTTTTCAATTGTGCATGGGGTCATTGCATTACCTATTTAACATAAAATCTTGATAATGCACCCTTAGATGGTTTTCAAATTTTTACAAAAGGTATTAGCTGTTATTTTATTGTTTATGCAAACAAAATGGCAATTTTATTTGTAGTTTTAAATATGAAACTTGTTGAAATGGTTTCAGTGTGTGTTTCAGTACATTTTAATCTTTTTTGGCACATTTTTCAATACTGTGATAATACAGATAACCGTGATCATTTTGGTCACTATAATCGTGATATGAAATTTTCATGATTTACACTATATAAATCGTATGCAATATAAAGCCAGAGCTCTCAATTTACATGCTCAAACTCATGTATAAAACAGTAGATTTATATAACATGTCTAAAACAGACTGTTCTGGTTATTGACAATTGTCAATAAAGACTGGCAGGTAGTTTGTTTGCTAGCAATAATGCCAACAAGGCAGAAACGTGCCGAAACTTATTAAAAAAGAGGCGCCACTGTATATGGACTAGGTGGCTGGGAAGACGTGGACGGCATGGAATGTCCATTTTGCAGAAAGAATTGGAGGTAAGCCAGCTATGTTTTACTGTAGTGATTGTTAACTTTCAGACGCCGTTCACCACTTCACGTAGGAGCTGGGAGAAAAAAAAAGGCACCGATCGTGAGCAATAAACTCATGGCTCTGCTTCAACTGTGCGACAGCCTGACGACGGCCGGCCAAAATGTCTGATATGCCAGAAATTCAACCGACCGTCCGACAGCCGTTGAGGAGCAGCTGACCGGCCCTCGCTGCCCCCTCTACACTGCACGGCAAATGTTGATGCTATTTTGATGCTTTAAACTTTACATTGTTTATATTCATATTTACTGGCATGTAGGCTATGTTTCTTAATGCATTACTGCCACTGACTGCCAGTCAACGGTAATAGCGGGTGTGTGCAAGATATAAACACTGGGTTCTACTCGTAAAGACACTGCTCAACAGCGCTTCTAGTGGACATAAACACAATTAAATTACTTGTAGGTCTCATTTTGGCAAAAGCCTGGTACCTGCAGCCATAGCAGCCCTGAACAAGGTGTCTCAATGAAGACACCAGGAGTCCTGCTTTCACATGTCCTGTCAGTTGTTGTTGTTGTTGCATGTTTGTGGTGTGCACTTGTTGGGAAATGATATGTGGGAAAGAAAATGTTAATTGGTGATGAACAGTGCTGTGAAATAATTTCCCTCTAGGGTGTAATGGGAATTCCAAACATATTGCATGTAACCCTGGGATCAGGGAGACTCATCTGAGATGTGGCACTGAATCTGTGTAAACATAACAGTCAAAATATCTCTGTTCTCTGTGGTATCCAGACTTCAGGGACAACGTGTCTCTGTGGGATGATATGATTGACCCTAAAGCTGGATAAATAACAGGCTCACAGAGCTCTCCTCACTCATTCGAGCATACATGTACACGGCGCATGTGTGTTGCTGTGAGTCCTTCTGCAGAAGAATAAAATTCACAGAAAGACAAGTGTTTGCCTGAGCTGTTTATTTGAACACCCTCATTCCCACCACAGGGGACAATAAAGTCTAAAGTCTACCTTCAAATTAGTGGTTCATCTGTGGTGGAGTGGGTAACTCCAGTAAGGGAGCTCTGTTTAACAGGAAAGGCAGCTGCCCTGAAAAAAAAAAGAAGGGTGTGGAGTCGAGGCGTGGTGGCATCGGGAACGCTGTAATTATCCCTGAGCAGGCGAAGTCCATCAGCTGAATACAGCACAGTCCGTCAGGCTGAACCCGGCTGCTCATGTCTCCCTGTTTCAGGTCACTGACCCACACACCTCTCCAAATACATGAGGTCTGGTGGTGAGACACCCGAGAGCTGCTGGTGTGTCTTCAAGCTACAAGGCAAGGACCCAAAGTAAACTGCAGTAAGCAGATACACCTGCCTGAACCACTGCCTCGGTCACACACACGGGGATCTGGTCTTGCTCACAGATTATAAAACCAGAGACTTGGTATCAAATTTCAAGAGGTTTGAGAAAGGGCTGAGCTGTTTCTGGGAATCAACAGGCGGCATGATGGGGGTCCAAAGACTGAGCACAGGTCATAAATCTTAACCGCCCCCTTTCCCTGCGGGGTCCCCCTAGTTTTTGACACCTTCCTAAACAGCTCGTTGGGACGCCCCCAAACCCTTGCACCGAACGTATCCGATACATGCGATGGTTGATGTAATTTTCAGACCCAAGTTCACCTCACACTACCACATTCCTGAGGGGGGTGCTACTCAAATAGCACCCGACATTACAGTCATTATTTTCTAATTAAGCAGCAGGGTTTGGGGAGGGCAGGGCGAGGCGACCAGCTAATTAAAACTGGGATATTGCGGTGACTAAAAATAAATGAGGTTTTCCCAGCAGCCCTGGCACTGACCTTTACAGAGCGATGAGGCATTTTTAGCCTCAGAGTGTCGGGAGTCTGGGTCAGACTGCCGGCAGGACGAGGTGCAGCATGTGGTGATGTTCACATCCATCACCGACCTCCATCATAAACCAAACTCAGCGTAAACATGTCTGACTTTTCCCAGATGATCACTATCCAGTAGTTTTATAAGTATAAGTTTTGCCGTGTCTCAGTTCGCACCCGCAGTACTCACACTTGATATTTTAAGAGCATAAGTGCGTTCACACTTACCAGTATGGTAAAATGCAGGGCACAATGAGTACCTGGATGGTGTACTAATAACGGTCAAAGAGTTGAGTGTGGAATGCTGGACACTTCTCACCCTCAACGGTCGCCATCTTGGCTACGTAGCAGAAGGGGAGGGACCACCAATGTATTATAAAACTTGTGAAAATGGAGACCCAAGAAGCTGCAGTGGTTGCAATTGTAAAGGTACAAATATGTTAATTTTTTAAATACTTTTTTTAAAACTGAATTGAAGTCAAGTGAGCAAACAAGACAGCCAATATAGGTGGGTCAGGGCTCTACATGAACCTTTTTCCCCCAAGGAGCACATGAGCTCCTAAATGAAAAGATTTAGGAGCACACAAAGAAATTTAGGAGCACAGCAAAAATGAGTTTAACACTATTTATTATACACATATTTATACTACATGTTTGCTCCTTCTGCTTGTGTTCAAATATGGTATGAAACCATTGTAGGACTGGAAGTAAAGACCTTAATATTTTGTTAAAGCTTTTTAAAATATTGAAATAGATTTGAGAATTTGAGACATTGAAGACAGTTTTTTGAAACACTGATCAGTCATCACAAAAAACCTTTACTGTGATTGGTGCTTTTGTAGTTTTTGAACCAGGGATGGATTCACAATATACCAAAAGCACCCACACAACCCACGCCACACCTAATGTAAACAAGACTACTGAACAGTGTTACAGTAACTTTAGTAAATCAGAACAAGGGGAACGTGTTGCTCTCAGGAGGAGGCTAGAAGGAGCACATGCTGGCACACTGGCATCCTCTGGCATTAAAGAGCCTCTGCAGTGGAAAGATGCAGATTTTCACTGCAGAGGCTCTTTAATATGGAGGAGAAACTACTTTAAATGAGTGTATAAGTCTAATATAATAACATTAGATAAAACGTTCAATTTTAATCTAATAATATACTGTTAGTATGTTCATATATAAATTATTAAAATTTTGTCATTTTATGTAATAGTATACTATACAGCCCACCACTAGTATAAAATTTATTCCAGTTGGACAATACAGCAGTTTCATGTTTTCATTCATTAAATACTTGTGCAAGAAAAATACTTCAACAAATACTTCATTTGTTTTGAATTAAACCTAAATATGTTAATTCTACACTATCATATTACGTTTATTACATTTTTGTACAGCTGTCTGGCAGTATTTCACACTGATGTTTTTTACACTTGTGTTCCTGTGCATCCCAAAGTTGTGTTTAGAACTCTAAAAATGCAAAGTTCACCATAGTTCAGCTCAGAAAATGCTTCAAGTAAAAAGATAAAGTGTTTGCTCTCCAAACTTATCCTCACCCAGATGTTTTAGATCAGATATTCACCACCCCTTTCATATTCAAAATGAATATAGAAAACATAGATATACAGATAAACAGATAGAGTTAGAGGAAGCAGCACATGTTTGTAACAGAAGTCAGTGATTGTGACTGATCTAATGCCGTGGTACTTACAGTGCGAGCACATGTCCAGGGCGTAACTGGCTTCATTTCCCTGAAAAAGACAAAATGTTGACAATGAAACAAGTGTTCCACATTTAGGCATCTGATTAAAAAAAACATGTATTTACACCAAGGGGCAAAATGCTTTACACAGTACACGAGAGCAGGACTGTGGTCCCCTCTATCCCCCAGTCTGAAGTGAGGATCTGTGTTTTTGGCATGTGGAGAGCTGCTAAAATCCCCTCAGTACATCACATTAAATCCCACTGATGTTGGGTAAAAAACAGTTCTCCGTTGACTGGGAGAAATCTTGTGACTCTTACGTTCATGAAAAATCTCTAAAATCTACGCAAATGTTACAGAGATGAAAGTAAAAAACATAGAAGATTAATTTAGCTATTGCGTGTCCCGCTCTCGGCTAATTGTTGGCGTTCTTCATTATGCATGAGCGACAGAATGATCTGGACTCTGGAAACTAGGCCATTGTGCCGCTTTGATTTGCCTCGCCTCATCTCTCGAGGACTTGCAGGAACTGAACCAGGCTGCTCAAACAAGGCTGCAGCTTTCCTGGGAGACATTAACTCTAAAGTCACATAAACGGGTATTATGTTCCATCTTCCTGCAGATGATAACCAGAATCTCACCTGTGCGGTTTGACTAGTTTTAACGCTGCTGAATTTATTAATACTGGCCAGCCACTGAGATTTTGAGCTTCGCTTTCCGACTCCGTTTAAAACTCAAAAATGCAGTTAAATATCTGTACTCAGATGCTTCGGTGGCATCTCTACTTTCTTTAGGAGGCTGAGTGATTTTGTTGTTCTTGTCAGTTTGTTTTGTACAGAGGGAGAGGCTGAAAAACCACTCATGCCTTGTGTAAACTGGAGGATTTTAACTTCTTCTAAAATGTCAAACGATTTTAAAAATGTTGGATCTCAGACATAATGACAGAATTAACAAATTTTTATATTTTAACACACAAACCAGACGGTTCAGTCCAGACGCAGGACCACACGCTCTGCATTTAGTATAAACGGTTTCAAAGCAGCGGTTCCGGGGACTTGGGATCTCACAGAATCTCGTGTGATCAAACATGACTTTCTGACAGACAGAAACAAAGATGGAGGCAGACTTGCCTAAGACCTTTTGTGAGCTGTGTTTTGCACAGAAAAACAAAAAGAAGAGAATCAAACTGTGGATGAACTCGAGGCTGATAAGAGGGAATCAGCAGGTTTATATATTTTATAGAGCAGATACACAACACGCTGGGAGCACTTCCCGCTCAGCTTGCTCTCATTGGCTGCTGCAGGTTTCTGATCAGAGATCTTCCTGATTTTCAAATGCCTACATCAAACATTTCAAATCGGGGAGCTTTCAATCCAGTCAGCATCCTTAAGTTTATGTCTGTAATAACCTGTTCCAACCTGCCTCGGCTTGGTAATGCCCCCACGTATTTCAGAGGGCGAATCTGCCCCCAAAGCAGCCCATTTATCCTCTAGAGTGCGGCAGCATTAGTTTGTTATGATTATTTTTATCATCGATAAATCTATTTATTCTCCCAAATAATTGTTTGGTGTAAAAAATGTCAGAAATCATTTCCTAAAGACCAACTGGACATCTTCAGGTTTTTGTTTTGTCCAACTAACAACTTAAATTCAAAAACATCATCATAAATATCATAATATCATATCTTTCTGACACAAGAAAAGCAGCAAATCCTTACAATACTAAAGAACGTTTGTATTTTTGCTTGAACAGATCACTTATCAGAATAATAAGTGAAATGATTATTTGTAATGATTTACAGAGAGAGACCTTGTGTAGTTTGGATCTTGAACTGGTGCTATTTTCTGCAAAAATTACAGCAAAATACAACACAGACCATTTTGTTTCACTCCAGATTGAGTAATTCTGGTTTAATTGAGGCCGACTGAGGATCTGGTTTCTTTGATTGCCGTACCAGCCACTCAAACACTCCCCCTCCCTGCTCAGTGAAATCTGTTCCAGCTCAGCATCTGACACCGAGCCCAACGCTGACTTGGCTCCGATCACAGGCGTCACATGGGCCCAGTACACTACATGTTGTTCCCTTTTCAACACATGCAGTTATACTTGTGAGCTCATGATACACATTAATGTTTAGGTGGCCTACACCAAGCTGTACGACTGCGGTGGTATTGCGTAACATGTGTTGGCACGCTGCAGCTGGTCTAAGCAGGGATTCCCCTGGGAGACCCAGCTGCAGCATAAACACCTCACCCTCAACCATCTGAAGTTTGGGAGTATTTTAGTCAGAGACCCGACGACATGGTGATCTGTGAGCTCTGTGAATTTGTAAAGTATCTTCACAGCAGCAAGCAGAATCATCCCAGAGCACTGTGTCAAGATGGCACAGTGTTTCCTTTGTGTCTCCACACAAGCCTGATATATCAAGATGATCAACACGAGGAGCGTGTTTCGGATCCGTACCGTATTGGTCCGAATATAAAAGACGACGCTGATTTCAAGATGACCCCCCTCCCCTTTTATTCCAAGAGTCATTTTAGATAGATAGATAGATAGATAGA
>NC_060150.1:52178742-52186335 GCF_021292245.1 Micropterus dolomieu | reverse complement strand
TCCTTAAGTTTATGTCTGTAATAACCTGTTCCAACCTGCCTCGGCTTGGTAATGCCCCCACGTATTTCAGAGGGCGAATCTGCCCCCAAAGCAGCCCATTTATCCTCTAGAGTGCGGCAGCATTAGTTTGTTATGATTATTTTTATCATCGATAAATCTATTTATTCTCCCAAATAATTGTTTGGTGTAAAAAATGTCAGAAATCATTTCCTAAAGACCAACTGGACATCTTCAGGTTTTTGTTTTGTCCAACTAACAACTTAAATTCAAAAACATCATCATAAATATCATAATATCATATCTTTCTGACACAAGAAAAGCAGCAAATCCTTACAATACTAAAGAACGTTTGTATTTTTGCTTGAACAGATCACTTATCAGAATAATAAGTGAAATGATTATTTGTAATGATTTACAGAGAGAGACCTTGTGTAGTTTGGATCTTGAACTGGTGCTATTTTCTGCAAAAATTACAGCAAAATACAACACAGACCATTTTGTTTCACTCCAGATTGAGTAATTCTGGTTTAATTGAGGCCGACTGAGGATCTGGTTTCTTTGATTGCCGTACCAGCCACTCAAACACTCCCCCTCCCTGCTCAGTGAAATCTGTTCCAGCTCAGCATCTGACACCGAGCCCAACGCTGACTTGGCTCCGATCACAGGCGTCACATGGGCCCAGTACACTACATGTTGTTCCCTTTTCAACACATGCAGTTATACTTGTGAGCTCATGATACACATTAATGTTTAGGTGGCCTACACCAAGCTGTACGACTGCGGTGGTATTGCGTAACATGTGTTGGCACGCTGCAGCTGGTCTAAGCAGGGATTCCCCTGGGAGACCCAGCTGCAGCATAAACACCTCACCCTCAACCATCTGAAGTTTGGGAGTATTTTAGTCAGAGACCCGACGACATGGTGATCTGTGAGCTCTGTGAATTTGTAAAGTATCTTCACAGCAGCAAGCAGAATCATCCCAGAGCACTGTGTCAAGATGGCACAGTGTTTCCTTTGTGTCTCCACACAAGCCTGATATATCAAGATGATCAACACGAGGAGCGTGTTTCGGATCCGTACCGTATTGGTCCGAATATAAAAGACGACGCTGATTTCAAGATGACCCCCCTCCCCTTTTATTCCAAGAGTCATTTTAGATAGATAGATAGATAGATAGATAGATAGATAGATAGATAGATAGAGAAAATAGTTTTATTAGAAAATAATCCTAATACAAACACAGTGAATAAAATAAAACAAAGTAGGTTGTAGTTTTTAACATCTAGATCTAGACTATTATGCAGGTAGTAACGTTATTAATCTCTTTTCTTTTTGTTCAGAGTCTGGCTACTATTCTATATTTACTCAAACATTTCCTGAAGTGAAATTATTATTGGTTAAGGCCTATTTTATCCTGTCAGTTACACGCCATGGTCTGTTAAAGAAGACATTGTTTTTAAATGGAGTATCCCTAACTTACACCTGCATTTCACAAATCAAATTGTCTGGTCACTGCAGCTTTGGTTTCACTCTACATTTTTCCTCCTGGTCCTCTGCTCAACCTCCTCCAGTTTGGGAACTACTGGCTTAGGATAAACAGCTGGTCTGTGGTTGTGACACCTCAACACCGAGATATTAAACTCAATGCAAAAAGACAATCCTGCACGAGTGCAGTCATATTTGTAATACCATCGTAACTGGATATAATATATTCAATCACTACTGGCCTTTTATTAGGAGGTGAAATGTCACCATCATGTTAACATGTACACCAACATTGTATTTTTATTACGTTTACAGATCTCTGTAAGTGGCAACTGACTTTTCAGCCACTACAGCCTCATGCTGTCGTCTCCGCCTCCGTCTGTGCATTCAGGTGGTTCACTACACGAACCTCCATCATTCACTAGCTGGTATTAAATTCACATTGCAGTAACAACAAAAATATGACTCAAGAGTGCTTCCCTAAATGACACAGCTCCATTAAATGTGTTGCTATTTCCTGTTTCTTATTACAGACCCAAAACAGGTCACGTGACCCTGCAGGTTTCACTGGTTAATTTCACCACAGTGCAAAGTGCCATTAGAGGGCCTTTAAAGTCCATTAGTGTTTAAAGAGGTAGAAACATATTAGGGTTTGTCTGTTCTGTGATAAACTTGTTCCTGTCAATTGTTCGACCGTGACGCCGACGCCTATGAAACTGTGCGGCTGTTTAAATCCACTGAAACTAAACACACACATTAAAACACAACCGACAGATCGGTCCCCCCGGCCAGGCTTCATTTACACACTGAATGAATTTATGAATCTGACCTACAATAAAACACGTGCCTCTATATTTAGGCACGGCGACTGGTAACCCCACCTCGGCTCAGTTTATCTGCCAGATGATTTGAATCTCTGACATTAATGTGATTGGCGTTACTTCACAGACAGGGTATTCGACAGTAAAGCTGCTGGTGCTGCAGCAGCATCTGAAAAGAGCCTCAAACTGCAGACCAGCCGGCTCTGATCCGAGCAGGACAAAATCCGACGCACCGAATCTCATGTTAACTGCACAAAAAATACACATGTTTGGGGGGGGGGGGGGGGGGGGGGGGGGGGGGGTCCCTCATAGAGATGATGGGTTCATTTAAAGGTTTTTTATAAATGTATCCAAGGACTGCAATACGCCTGCAGTTGAAGATTATTGTGATTAAAAACAATAATCACCAGTGTTGTCTTCAAATATATTTTTTCATCTGAACAAAAAAAGTATTTCATCAATAATGATCTAAAGTGAACAGCAGCACATTTAATAGGCAGGACTAAACTTTTAACGAAAACAAATAAGCAACATCGGGTTAATCAACAGGAAAACATCAAAACTGTTAATCACAGCTAGGAGTAGGCGACATGTCCCTAAAATGACACTGCAATGTTTCAGGGTATTTCTGGTATAATCCCAACAAACAGTTCAATATGAGACAGACGGTCTGGTTCTTACCTCCTTTCTGTCTCTGCATACTGCGTTTTAATACAGACAACTAATTGGTTATGACTTACAGCTCTGATTCTGTCGCCAGATCACTGATCAAGCAGAAAATGATGATCGCAGGTCATAAATACTACATGTTGACCAGGCGGACAGAAATTCCCATCGAACTACCACGCTATTGGCAAGCCAACAGCAGAGGATGGCAAGCAACGGCTATGTTCACACCTTCTCGCTTTACACTTCAGTGCCAGTTAAATTATTCAGTGCTTCAAAGATTCAACAAGCAATACGAGGGCCGAAACGGTTCAAGGATGGATCGCCGTAGGCCGTCTGTGACCCAGTTTCAAACATGGAAGCTGCCATGATTTATGTTGTTTTACCGTTTATTTTATAGAGTAGCTAAATTTGTGTTAGCATATCGGGCTGCTAATCTGGCTAACAGGCTGGGCGATGTTGCACGGATGCTGTAATTATAGATGGGACAGTCAAGAGAAACTGGGTGAACGTTAAGTCTCATTTCAAGCAAACTAAATAAAGGGTTTAGTAGGTTGGATGAGTGTGTGTTGTTTGTAAATGTATAGACAGATATGCCAAGAAGGTAACGGTACATTTATGTCTGAAAGACTACGTTCACACTGCAGGGCTAAATACTTAATTCCAATTTTTTTCCCCAATATCCAATTTTTTTAATTAACATTTCACATTATAGTTTATATGTGGCCCAAATCAGACTGAAGTGTGAACTGACCACGGCTGAAAGCAACCCGCATGCTCAGAGGAATAAAACAACGTCACACGCAGCTTGCTGTCGTACAAAAGTAAACAAAGGAGGGCACAGAGGTTAGCTCCGGTTAGCTCATACTTGCTAACCTTCCCGATTTTCACGCAAGACTCCCGTGTTTCATCGCCCTCTCCCGGTCTCTCTCTCTCTAATGTTTCGGACAGACAGCATGCACGTTACGGAGAAGATAACTCGCAATCCGGTAGATTTCAGGTGGAAGAAATGGAATTCGTGAGCAGATTATAGCAAGAACGAGGAGAAAGAGAGACACATTTTTAATAATGAGCTTTTTCCCTCACCGTGGCTCCCTCTGGCGCAGAATTGTGACGAGGGCCACTCTAGAGTGACGTCTAGAGTCGCATGAACTCCCATCTGAGTGTGCAGACTGAAGTCATTACTTACTGTGCAGTGCTGCACCAAATTACTTAAATCAAATAAATGTAAACTCATTTGCAAAAGCAAAACAAAAATAGCAATAATACTGTATACAGAGGCCACAATATTGGGCCACAGAGGAAGTTACTTCACCATGACAGCCCTAATCACGCTGCTGTCTGACAAAGTACCCAGGACTTTCCGGGATCCAGTATAAGTGGATTATCCTGGAGAAATAACATATAATGAAATGAAGCGAAAACCAATATTGTTTCAAGTAAAAAGCAACAGCTGAGCTGACATTTAAATGTAGAGATCACAAAGAAAGTTGGAGGAGACAGTCTCCGGCCATCATTGTTTTCCTCATCTACACTAAAACACAAGATCAGCATTTTAAGTTTCTTTCACTCAAGAGGCCATCTTTGAAAAGTACAGTGTTTTGAGAATGAAAAACACCGGCTGAGAGTGCATGGACAGCCGTAACGGAAAGAAGAAGATGTGTTTTCCAGATTCAGTTGGCTCAGTGTGGGCGTGTTCCTGTTCACTGCAGTGCTAGGATTATCATTGTCCACACAACACTGTGGATATACCACTGTCCTACTTCCCAGCACTGACCTACATCCACTCTCCAAAAAAAGCAGCAATTACATCACATTTGCTACCTGGATTGGCACATCCCAGCTCCTGCACCATGACCACTTAGTCCGTCTGTACGACTTGTTCAGAGCAGAGCAGTTTAATAACTACTCTATCACAATTTTGCATAAAGGGGTATTATTTAGATTGTTTGGCCAAACACAATTTGCAAAAGTCACCATGGGTTTTTGATATATGTTGATTGGCATGTAAATAAGCATTAATTAAAGACCCAACTTTGACGCATGTAATGCTAATTTCACAATATTTGAGTAATTTCTCAAGAAAAAACACAAAAAATTCCAAATTCCTTTGGATTTGAGGCTGTTGGTCAGACAAAATACATGATATGAACACTATTATTTAATTGTCGAATGATTTCTGATGTTTATTTGCATTTTTCACTATTTTCTGACACTTTGTGGACATTATGAATAGCAATTATTTAACAATGAAGCAAAGGACTAATAAAAGCCCAACCTTTGACACGTGTAATGCTAATTTTAGAGAATTATTCTTTTTATAGTTATTCTTTTGAGTCATTTCTCAAAAAAAAATGCCAAATACTCTGAATACCTTTGAATTTTAGGCCGTCAGCCAAACAAAACAATGCTTATTAACAATAATTGTTTAACACAATAATTATAAATAGTGATTATTTAACAACAATATAAGCGTTATATAAGCATTGATTACAGCCGAATGCATGTAATGCTTATTTTACAACAGGTTAACAATTGAGTAATTTCTCAAGAAAGTCAGAATAGTTCAGAAAAGTTGCCAAATATTCAGAATAGTTCAGAAAAGTTGCCAAATATTCAGAATACCTTTATATTTTAGATGCAGATTTAATTTTCTAACTAAATACTCGGCTAAATAATGTATCTCTAATAAAAACATCTGTTAGTTGCAGTCGTAGTTTATTCAATTAGGCGATAATGCTCTTCTTCCACACAGCTTTTATTCTGATGGCACCGTTACGACACTTCCGCCGTCACTTCGCTGCGCACTTGACGCTCCTCCAGCTAGCTAACCTGCTAGCAAAACCCTTAACAGAATTTTTCTCATTTCCTCACTAGCTAGCTTTGTTACCACATTCTATCCCACGCCACATATCGAAGTTCCGTTACATGATGGAAATGTGTCAATGTGTGAAAATATGTCCGTTGAAAAAAAACCTGTAAATAAAACAATAATTTACAAACACTGTCATAAACAAACTGCCACAATCGGTTAGGATCTTTTTAATGTCACCGCTATGCTAACGGTAGCTAGCAGCAGGTTAGCCTGGAGAGCTAGTTATGAAGCCATCTGTACAGTCGAAGGAGGAGAAGCTGTTTTTACTAAATAAAGGTTAAGGTTAGATATTATCATTTTAATAAATGCACAACAGATTTTCTTACCATTTTGCCGCCGGGGGGTTGTTGCGCTTGCTAGGAGGGTGATTTAAAGCTCCGTTAGCGGGTCGACACGGTCGGATAAACACGACGTTTTCAACGAGCTTTGTGACTTTTAACGGTCAGGTAGCGACCACCGGCTGTCTGGCTGCACCGAGTCTGACAGCGGGGGAGAGATTCACTGCAGCGCCCGCAGATAGAGCCGCAGAGAGGGGGAGAGAGAGAGCAGAGAGAGAGAGCAGAGAGGGAGGCTTGTGGTGAGGAGAGAGAGGAGGAGGAGGAGGAGGAGGACTGAAAGGTGCTAAGCAAAGCTCGTCTATTGACAAGAGGAATCACTCTCGCACCCAGCCACGGTTAGATGACTGAGCTACGGAAGAGGATTAGAGCCATATGTTAAAAATTTATTTGAGTTCCGAGTTTAACCTCAAAATTCTGAATTTAACCTCAGAATTCCGTCTTTCATCTCAGAATTATTAAACTCAAAATTCCAACATTAAATTTAAAATTCCAACATTATTTTTTGTGACAATTTTATTTGAATTGTAAAATTGAAGTCAGAATTCGGAATTTAATCTCAGAATTCAGAATTTAATCTCAGAATTCAGACTTTAATCTCAGAATTTTTAAACTCAAAATTCTCACATTTGCTGTTTCTCAATCTGCGTTCTTGTCTGTACTTGTGTTCTTGTGGACTTGTGATACGTCATCGCTAACAACAGGAGCATCATCGACAACTTACAGGTATTCTCACCTTGTTCATTTCACACTGCACTACAACAATCTCATCTCCGTCCTTGTGTTCCTCCTGTGAGCGATGCGGTGTCACCGGAATCCAGGACAGACGAGGCGGTCAACAGGACGGAGCCATTGGAGCCCGGGAGCGGCGCGTCTACCTGGGACAGACCGCGCACGCCAGCCTCGCTGCAGCGACATCCCGGACCATCACATCACATCCGCGTAGTGGAAAGCAGGCCCCACCGCCGTCGACCCCAACCTGTATGCAGACCGTCCAGATTCGAAAAACTCGGAGACTCCATCAGCTCGTCTCCACCTGGACCTCACCCTCACCGGCTGCATCTCCGCGGCGCTCACCAAACGCGTCACTGGCAATTACGTCACCAGAACACGACAAACACAAGGACCAATAAAGGGCTGCGTCAGAACGGGCAACACCGGAGACATGGAAAACGTGGAGTGGATTTCCGCCTTCTTCGCACTCTTCCCAAATGTAAGATCATCTCAGAAATAAAAATAGACCTTTTCAATACCCAGTCACTGACAAACAAAACCGGTTTAATATCTGAACATATTCTTGAAAAACAAATAGACATGATGTGCCTCACTGAAACTTGGCACAAACAATATTCATATCTCGCACTAAATGAAGCCTGCCCCCCAGGATACACATACCTGGAGAAGGCCAGAA
>NC_060150.1:52158490-52178642 GCF_021292245.1 Micropterus dolomieu | reverse complement strand
CACTCACATCCGTCACCTCTGTAAGGTCTCCTTCCTCCACCTCAAAAACATCGCCAAACTCCGCCCCTCCCTCTCACAACTAGATGCTGAGAAGTTGATCCATGCCTTTATCTCCTCCAGGTTGGACTACTGTAATGCCCTCCTCGTCGGGATCCCTAGCAGGAGACTGCAAAAGCTCCAGCATATTCAGAACTGCGCTGCCCGGGTCCTGACGAGGAGGCGCAAATATGACCATATCACTCCAGTCCTGAAATCCCTCCACTGGCTGCCCATTCAATACAGAATTCAATATAAAATCTGTCTCCTTACCCACCAGTGCATACATGGAACTGCCCCTGCCTACCTCAGTGAACTCCTCACCCCACTCACCACCTTAAGAAACCTCCGCTCCTCCACCTCTACCCACTGCCTGCACCAACCAAGGACTAAACTCTCCACCATGGGAGACAGGGCCTTCCAGGCAGTCGCCCCACGGCTCTGGAATGCCCTCCCAGAGCCCCTAAGGGCCCCACAAACTCTGGAGGTTTTTAAGAAGGGCCTAAAGACTTTTCTATTTCAAAAGGCCTTTTAACAGTCATGGTTTTAAATTTTCTGTTACGGTGTTTTATTGCGATTGTTTTTTTTCTGGAACTGTTTTTAACCCCTTGTTGTTGTAGCACTTTGAGATTTCCCTGAAATGTAAAGTGCATTATAAATAAAATTTATTATTATTATTATCATTCGCAGCCCAAGTACTGTTCCACTTCAAAAGTCTGCATCTAGCCATGTATAGTCAAATACCCGGATGTGTTCTCGCTCCACCCATTTTACTGAGCCTGCATCAGTGGCGACTTATAGTGCCAAATCCGTACCGCCTGCCAGATCCATTCTGCACATGCGCAAAAGTGGTTCTGTCAGTCAAAGAAGGTTGCCGCAAATCTACCTATTCAAAATTATCCAACTAAATCTTTCAAATCAAGATAACAAAATGTTTTTTGATCACTAGAGATTAAACTGTTCACTATGATGTAATAGGAATATACTTAAGATATAAAAAAACATATCAATCCATGTATGGTTCATTATTTTGTTTCAAAACCAAATCGGAAAAACCAAAACAACCATCATCATTTCTTGGTTTTTCTGTTTTAAAGCCATAACTGAAAACAAAGGAGCTGCATTTTGTTCTGTCTTTGACTGGTGTTATATCCCTTCACCAGACTCATCACATATGGCATGGTCAAGGCCTATTGGTGTCTCTTTGTAACGCACTGGGGATCCCTATAGCGTCATAGTTCAACGCAGTGGGGGAAGCCCTGTAGCGTCAGTTTGTGACGGTAAAGGCAGGTATATGATATTTAACAGAAAAGACTGAGTAAGAACGTGGTTGGGGTGAATGGAGGGCCAGAACCAGGAGAATGGTGTTCGTGTGCAGTGTGAAACAAAAAGTCAATATTACATGTTTAAGCTATTTATTTTATTTTATAGCCTATGGGCTAAGGCTATTTCTTTTCAAGTCGCACCTCGTATCAACTATGGCGAATACGATTGTAGAGGTGAGCACTATAGGCCTATTATAGCCACATACGAAAAAAGAAAAATGAAACTGTCGCGGTCGTGCTCGTCTCACACACACACTCCCGCCCCTGCCAAAGTTGAATTGACTTGAACTTTCTCTCGACGCACAGCACAAAAAGAAGATGGATGAGAGACTGATCCTCTCCGTCTGTGACTTCCCTGAACAGTTATTGGGACATTAATGGGAGGGCGTTTGCATGACTAGATTTATCAGCTATGTGAATATGAATAATATATATAATATAATAATATAGCCTATCAACTAACGTTACTTAAAGTTTTACTTTAAGCTAGGCTATGAAGGTAGCGCACAGAAGCCGTTGCCATGGTTACTACCCATAGAGCGCCTTCCGTTTACTCACGGAGCGCTTGTCTCGGTGTCTGTTCACATGAGAAGCGCAGAGCAACTCCGAAGAGTGTTGCTTTCCGTGTGAAAAGACCTTCACGACTTTAATCTCAGAATTCTTAAACTCAAAATTCTGTCTTTAATCTCAGAATTCTTAAACTCAAAATTCTGTCTTTAATCTCAGAATTCTGACTTTAATATCGGAATTTCAACTTTAATCTTAGAATTCTGACTTTCATCTCAGAAATCCAACTTTAATAAACTCAAAATTCTGACTTCAATCTCAGAATTCTTTCATCTTAGAATTCCAACTTTAAACTCAGAATTCTCTTTTTACACAAATATTTACACAAACAAAACAAATGAAGAGTTGCTAATTTAAATGTATATTGAGTACTTTTATTTTAATACTTTACGTTAATTTTCCTTATTATACTTACATACTTTTAAGTAACATTTTCAATGCAGTAATTTTACAGTGAGGTATTAGTACGTTTACTTAAAGAAGGGATCTGAAAACTTCATTCTAACTTCTAACTATTATAGTCAATTCAGTTAAATTCAAATTAGCTTTATTGGCATGAATGTGTAACAACAATATTGTCTAGTGCAGTGGTTCTCAAAGTACTTTGAATCCAGTTGCCCACAAGGATTATGTTGCAGCCCTGTTTCACTGCGTCCGACTGCAGTGTGCTCGCCCAATACTGGACCAGTTTCAAAATACGTTGTCCCAATTAGTCACATAGACTTTGTTGAATTCCAGGATGAAAATTTAGAACTCACCCTTTAACTAGAAGCAAAAATTAAAGCCATTTCTGGTTCTTGGCCATTAATTAGCTCATTGTAATAATTACTGAAATTGCCAAACATGCTTTTAGCAGCCATTATCTCATCTGCTAAGCCTATAGGTGGTATTTTAATCAGGTTTATATGAAAATACATTGCTGGGTTTTATATTGGCCGTATAAGGGTTACAGTTACAGCTTCCAGTAGACTACAAGGAAGAGCCATTGTATAAAGTGCCTGCAGTAAAAACTTCTCCTCCTGATCCTTATTAAATATTGACTATGTGCCGACACCAAATCTAACAAACACCACTCATTGTATTTTCATGACAGCAGGATCCTGTTATCTACTAAAATAAGTGCTAAGCTAACCTGTCTTGCATAACAGAGTGCACTTACTCTACATTTAATCGTAGCAATACTGTGCACAAAATTTTGGATGTGAAGCACAATAAACTGCTTCTTGTGTTACACATGCATTATAGTTTATGTGCTTGTAATCTTTTTATTTAGTCTTTATGTGAGGTAATTATTAGCCACAGATAAATATAGTAGAGTGACATCAAAGTTATACAGTCATAGTAAGTGCATTTACTAAAGGACCATAATTGTAGTTGTACTTTTACTTGAGTATTTTTACGCCGTTATATTTATTTAGCAGTTATAGTTTCTAGCTTTTAAAATATGATGAATTGGACTGAACTACTATGAGCTGCTCCTCTGCTCCAACTACAACAGTAAAATATATTACTACTTATTAATACATTTGTAATAATAATCTAATTAATTAATATGCAATAATAATAATAATAATTAAGTATTTTTACTGTATTATTGCTACTTTTACTTCAGGAAAGGGTCCTCATACTAACTAAGCTGAGTTTATTTTGATAATAACTTCAAATGTTACTGTAAATTAGTATTGGTTCAGTATACTGTTTTATTCACAAAGACACTTCATTCGCCTTAGTTCAATACATAACGAAACAGCAAGGTTTAGGCATTGAGATAACTTAATAAACCAAATAAAACAAAAAACAGATCAAATCTGGCAAAATGAATCCAGCCATGCACTTCAGGAGAAAACAGAGAAAGAAAAGAGGTGTTGCAGCACAAAGTGAAGCCTGTGATAAGCACTGTGTCTCAAAAAGACAGGACAAAACATCCCCTTATAATCTATATTTTTCTTATTTTCAACAAATCCCACAGAAAGGCCAAAGCAGCAGTGAATATATCTCCTGTGTTTGTGTCACAGCCTGATATCGCCTCTTCCTCTGAGCCATAGAAAGTATTAAAACCCATCAATGAACACACGCATAGTTTATTCTGGCTCCCACATACACCGTCCTGCTGCTCCAAATACTCATTGGATCTTCTGCAGGAACCAATGGGCTCGGTGCTGAAAGCCACAGAAAGAAGTCAGACAGTATTGAGAGACAGACGAACACATTGGTTTGTTTTGGTCTTTTCATGGGATTTGTTGAAATTTAGAAAAACACCAGCCTTATCCTTTAAAGGAAAACTCCATCATCATTAGGGTTGGGTATCAAGAACCGTTTCCAAGTTGGAACCAGTACCACATTTCCAAGAACCGTGGATTCATTAAGACCCATGAGTTTGGATTCTGCTCCTCGGCTCCTAACTTCCTGCATATCTCAGCTCCTGACTGAACTGCAGTGAGCATTTACACTCCATCAAAGGAGCCGCTACGCCGACCTAACGTCACCTCATTTGTTAACAAAGCGTGAAGAAGAGCGTCCTTCTGTTTCCAGTCCTGGACCGTGGCGGACCGCAGCAAACGCTCCAAAGTTTGGCTTAGCTTCACTAAAACAGAGAAGGCCACAGCAGAATGCAGCAGCTGCAGTAAGGAGGTTTGGTGCGAGGCAGGAAGCAGCTCCAACATGACGAAGCGTTTACTTCAACACGGCGTGAATCTGAAGGAACGCACCGTGGTCTGACAGGATCTGTGCTGAGGAACCAGAACCCTGATTCAAGAAGAAGAATCTGAATCGATTAAATTAAAACATTACCCAACCCTAACCATCATCCACTCACACTTACATGTCATATTGTCCATGAGGTTGGGTTCTTTCCTACAGAAATGATTTTGTTTCTTAACCTCACTCTGCAGTTCTGTCTCCGTTTACCTTTTCTTGAAATATTTCCACCTGTATGGTTCTTGAAGGTGAGTTTCAACATTGCATGGAATGATTGACCCGAACCCCAATGTTTCTTTATTTAGTTTAGATCGTTGAAACCTTTCATTCTGCCACCAAACTCACATTTTCTGCTGCTGGAAGTATCCGAACATGACGTCTCAGCATCTGAAATTGGCCAGTTTTCCACATGAAGAAGAGACATGGATCATTTAATTTAATGGAGGCAGAAACGTAACACTCCTTTACTGCTACCTGTTTGTTTAAACAGTGTTTACATGTTTTTCCATTAAATAGCACAATATACATTACAAAGTCAAAACTATTACAATGATCGACATCCTCACATACACCGTCTCTTCTCTCGCACAGACTCACCACACAGTTAATAAATAAGGTAAAATACTTGTTCCATCCGCAGATGTCTTCCATCCTGGTCTTCAGCTAACACCATGCTAGCTGGGGAGCTTGGTCCCTTCCACCTTGTGCTGCAATATTTCTCATAACTTAAAGGCTTTTTTTACTCCACCTTAAAACATAACTTGTGCATTTTTCAACCTTGTCCCTATTTCCCCATGTTTTTAAGTCTATATGACTAATTAGGATAAAAATCTTTTGAAAGTGGTCCAGTGCTGAGCAATCATGCTGCAGTCGGCAGCAGTGAAACAGGGCTACAACATAATGCTTATTACAAGTGTCTGACAAGATTCAAAGCCACCAAACTCCATTCACTGCTGGCGACTGCAGCGCGCTCACTCAATACTGGACCAATTTCTAAATGTCCCAGTTAGTCACATAGACACAAAAACGTGGGAAAATAAGGTCCAGGTTAAAAAATATAGACGTTACTACCCTTTAAAGGTACATTCTGGGGATATCACTTGTTTATTTCTTATTTTCTGTAATGTTTTTTTTCCTCAGGGCGATGAGAAGACTGATATGAATTTCAAATGTGTGCATCCAGTGCAGAGATAGGTCCAGTGTTTAGCCTAGCTTAGCACAAACACTTGAAGCAGGGGGAAACTGCTGGCCTACCTCCATCAACAGTGAACAAATACACATTACAAATAAACTAAACGTTTGTCAGATTAAATGCTGTACTATGTTTTTCTCTATTTTTTAAAGACATTTTCAAGGCTTTTTAGCCTTTAATCATAGTAAGTTGGAGCTGACAGGAAATGTGGTAGAGAGAGAGCGGGTACGACATGCAGTAAAGACTCAAACCCGGGCCTGCTGTGACAAGGTCTAAGCCTTTGTACATGGAACATGCACACAAGCAATGAGCAATATTATATACCACTGAAGATTCATTCTGCTCCAGGGTAAGAGTTCATCAACAACTAGATTTGTGACTAGAAGTGTGACATTGCGCAGACCTAGCACATTATTTCCAGTGGAGATGGGCGCAGAATTATTTCACACAGCTGTACAAGTCATTACGCTGCACATGAACTTCTTCAGGATTTTACTGTTGGGTATTGAAGCCTAATGTTAAACTAAATATTCAATCCAAATAGTCCACAACCAACCACTGGGATTCTGGAATTGAGAGGAGGCAGTAGTTATGATGGCGCCTTGTAATCTAGAGAAGAGTGGAAGTAAATGTTGTGCATCCCCAAGTTCTGCAGCTCTACTTGGTGATCCTACTGAGACTGGAGCAAAGGAACGTCATTAATTGATGTAAAATTTTGGAGAGGACGGGATAGAAGTAGGGCTGAACGATTAACCGTTTTCAAATCGAAATTGCGATTTAAAGAATGCTGAAGCTAATCGTGAAGCTAATCGTGAAGACAGCGATTAAAATGTAGGTTAATTATACAGGCCTCTGACCCGTTTTAAACAGTCATGCAGTTACAGATAAATTTCTTAGTCATCCTTGTGTGACAGATCTACTCGCCAATCACAAGCGCCATGCGCCTCCTGTTACGGTCCTACTCACCAATCAGAGCAGGCACAGGGCGTGTACATTTTACAACAACAAACGAAACTGGAGGAAAACGTGGGAGAATGGCGCCACCCGAACACACACGGGCGGCGCTGTGCCGTGGTTTTGTCCGGCGTCATCTCAAACTGAAGTGTTTCAGCAGCGGAGCGTTTAGCCTGCACTTTGTTGACATGTTGTTAATATGTAAGTTTGTGTGTTTCAACTACAGATAACTGCTCTCTGTGAGCCCGCTCCGTCCCGCTCTTTGCAAGGCTACATGGAGCACTTCAGAATAAGAGCGTTTTGCCTGCCTGATTATGCTGACTTGTACAGATTTTGCTAATTTGTTCAGCTGTCCTTGATGTTTGTGCTTCTATCATGATGACTTCCTGCCCGGTTCATCTGCTCTGTGCTGCTTGACGCGTGGGCATAAGTTTTCCTCTGCTTCCAGTATTTGAGCTAAGCTAGGCTAAAAACATCCCGGACATGTGTTTGTACTCAACGCACTACAAGATAAAATGCATATAAAAATCTTCTCATCTGACTGTAGGTAAGATGACAGACAAGCTTATTTCACAAAATGCCCGCCTGTTCCTCTAACCCTGCTTTAAAGCTACACTCTGCATGCTTCTCTTGACGTTTGATCACTGAAAGGAAATCCCCACCCACACAGGCAGCGATGGATTGAAACTGAAGAGCAAAACACAGATACGTGAGCGCTCCCTTTGGAGGAAACTGCCCTTTAAAGCCTCAGATCTTTTCCTCGTTCTGTCCCTTTAGTTTCCTTTGATATAAAATATCATAAAACAGCCGAGTTGGCAAACATGAGCGAGCTGTGTGCAGTTAAATGACGTCACTGTGTAGGATATCTGAGTATTAATGCTTTTCAGACTGTTCCCTGTTGCTGGCATGTGAAGCTGCCAAAGAGCACCTTTGCTGAGTGCAGCTTTAAAACAAAAACCTTTAAAGACCATCATCGCAAACATCTATTTTCCCTCCCTGTTTTATAAAACAACACATATACCAGAGCCCAGCTGACTTGAAGCCCGCCTTTAAGATAAGGCTGTCCTTTTCTTGTGATGCCGATGTTCAAAGTAGTCCTGGTACAACTGATGTCCTCTGTTTGGTATTTGGTGTGCGGATGGTGGAAGGACGAGCCGACTCAGTTGAAGGCCTCCTTGTTGATCCACATGAGGGTCCGCGTCTCGTTGGGCTTGCATTCGTAATCGATGCTGCTGAATTTGTTGCCGAACTGGCAGTGCTCCCTCTTGTAGTAATTGTAGTATTTTGCCTGCCAGACCGTCTCAAACGTCCCGGCCTTGTTGAACTGGACACAAACAGAATCGTCATCACAAACACTGCAGCAAAAAGGCCACAACAGACACCTGATACCTGACAGAAGGTCACTGCGACACTGTCATCTCACCTCTATACTGACTTGGACGGGCTGCCGGTCTCCGCTCTTGGTGTGCGGGACGCCCTCGGTGTCGTACTGGCCGTGATAAACCACAGACTCCTCGTCCTTGGACTGCTGCTCCAGAGGGAAGACGATGCCTCCGATGTTCATGTTGCTGTGAGGAGGAAGTAGTTTCATACTTGATTAGTGTAGAGCTGGACAATAAAACAATAACAATAATTATCGCGGTATACTTTTTTCAATAACAATATAACAAATGTTCAATAAATATTAAAAAAATATTTGATTTTATTCACTTGAATCACGCGAGAATTAGGACTTCATTTTTGAAGATGTTTATTTTTGGACTGAAAAAGGTTTTTACTTAATTTCACTCATATATGTGTTTGTTTTGAATGTTCTACCTCAGATTTGTGAAGTGATCCACTGTTTGGCATCAAGTGTTCTGACCATAAAGAAGTTTAAACCACAATTAAACATCAGGTTTCTTCAACTTTCACTGAGGAGCAAAAAATCAGCCTTTAAACTTGAAAGAAATAACAATTTGATACTTATCGCGATAATTATCGATATCGAAAGACAAGAAACTTTTTATCGTGGTAACATTTTTGGCCATATCGTCCAGCCTTAGATTAGGGGGGTTTTACCGGGTTTTACACCTGCAAGCACCTGCGAGCCTTGAGTGCTGATACTCTCGAAGGTTTCTCCTTGAGTTACTGTGGCTTGGATTGTACCTTCTTTCTACGTCATGTGATGTAATCTACATTACATTACATATTCATTTAGCTGACACTTTTATCCGAAGCTACTTACAAATGCTATACATGTCAGAGGTCGCACGTCTGGAGCAACTAGGGGTTAAGAGTCTTGCTCAGGGACACAGTGGATGGGTCACAGTGGGAATCGAACCCAGGTCTCCCACACCAAAGGCAAGCATCTTATCTATGCGCCATCACCACCCGTAATCTAAATGTAAACCCTTCTGTTCTTCTAAAGTAGCAGCTCTGTGTCCCATTTTTATTAACTCTTCTAATGTTCTACTAATAAGCCTGCATTGAGGTTTCAACTTGTTATGTTCAGATTTGGAGGGAGTCTGAACTATTGTTGGGTATCGAAAACCAGCTCCAAGTTGGAACCAGTACCACATTTCCAAGAACCGTGGATTCATTAAGACCCGTGAGTTTGGATTCTGCTCCTCGGCTCCTAACTTCCTGCATATCTCAGCTCCTGACTGAACTGCAGTGAGCATTTACACTCCATCAAAGGAGCCGCTACGCCGACCTAACGTCACCTCATTTGTTAACAAAGCGTGAAGAAGAGAGTCCTTCTGTTTCCAGTCCTGGACCGTGGCGGACCGCAGCAAACGCTCCAAAGTTTGGCTTAGCTTCACTAAAACAGAGAAGGCCACAGCAGAATGCAGCAGCTGCAGTAAGGAGGTTTGGTGCGAGGCAGGAAGCAGCTCCAACATGACGAAGCGTTTACTTCAACACGGCGTGAATCTGAAGGAACGCACCGCGTTGAACGTGCCGCGCTCTCCCAGCTACAATGACGCCCCAGATCCAGCTAACGCTAACAGTAGCAACGTCTCAGGTACAAAACACCTTTTATACTGAAGGGAAACCAATGATGGCTACAAATGAGTCCCCAGAGACGCCCCTCTAGGACAGAGACGCCTTTCACTTTAGCCATGAAGGGGATGATGAGCAAGGAAGAGGATGAAGGTCACCGAGCGCTGACAGGATCTGTGCTGAAGGAACCAGAACCCTGATTCAATGAGTAGAATCTGAATCGATAAAACTGAAATGATACCCAACCCTACTCTGAACCCTCTGTTGTCTTCACACTGTGGTCTGGCTGCTCATTTAAAGGAGTTGTTGTCCGTCACTCTTGATGGAGCTGGAATAATGGAAAGTAGAGTAACTGTTCGTAAGTCATGTGCTTCGGAGGGTTTGTAAGCTGAACCTGCATCTGCTCCTGAATTAAACAGGTTTACAGAGGATTCACCCAGACTGGATTACCACTCACTGCCCCAGAGTCCCAGACCTCCTAGTGGCCCTTAAAGGATGCAGATTCACAGCATGACACTTGATTTTTGGTCATTTGGTTATTTAGTGCATTATGAACCACAATGGGCCACAGTATTAATAATCTAATATAGTGGCCTGTCCTGTAGAGCGGCTCTGTATCCAAACATCATGTTATTTTAGTTTATATTCCGCTCATATGACTAATAATCATTCAGTAAGAGGCCCTTGTCCTGGAGCTCCCTTACCAGGTTTCTCTAGCACTGCTTTCTGCCCCGAGCCTCACAGAAACTAAAACCAATGATGCATTCAGTTGATTGTAGTCGACTCATGAAGGTCAGACAGTCAAAAAGGCTATTTTGTGTGTTTGTAAAGATTCTGAAAATAGTGAGAACTGCGGTCACAGTTACCCAGAGCCCAAAGTGACGCCTTCATCATGCTCCCTTCGTCTAACCAACCATACAAACCTCTACATTATTCTAAATAAATATCAACAATTAAAGGAAAAGCAGAAAATCTTTATATTTGTTAAGCTGGAACCATTAAATGCTTTTAAATGAAAAAACGACTTAAACAATCAAAATAGAGAAATAGAAACTGCTGTACTTGTATAAACTGTTGGGAAGTTTAGTTTATCACAAAACATATTTTATAAAGTAAGAGTAAAAAGTACAATATCTCCCTCTGAGATGTGGTGAAAAAGTAGAAAGTGACATGAAAAGAAAATACTCAAGTAAAGTACAAATACCTCTAGTTTGTACTTAAGTACAGTACTTGAGTAAATGTAGATCCTGTCCAGCACATATAATGTTTATGGAGTGGCTAAATATAATAATGTGCTTTATTATTTAGGTGTGTAATGAAGAGTTGGGGGTCTAGGGTTGCACTAAACACTTAATTTCCTGCATTCCTGAGATGGAACAGAATATAATGCAGTAATCAATTTTAGCTTAAGTTACTTTATTTTGGACAATGCACATTTGTTTTGTTCTATGTTAAAATCACATTGCATGTTTTCTTATTGTTCAAATAAATCTTTTACATTGTTTTCATTTGTTATTTAACATTTAAACTATTTTTTAGAACATTTTTAACCAAATACTTTTTAAAAGTGGGGGAGACCTGTCCCCAGTGTAAATCACACATATGATCTTTGGTATTATAATTGCAAACGTTGAGTTTTATTTGACCTCTAACCCCCTCTTGCATTTGGTTTTGTCTTCGTTCTGGTGTCACCGGGTCTTGTTTGCTCGCACTTCTGATCCGACACGGGCTGTTTGTGTCTGGATGAACATTAGCAGACAAACGAAGCTTCCTGTCGCCACCAGCGATGAAAAACAACATCACACACGATCCTCTCATGATTTATTCAGGCGGATATCGGACGCGGCAGGCCTGCAGGAGGAGGAGGAGGAGGAAGGCCACAGAGCACAGCAGCATGCTCGGCTGTCGCTGCTTTATTTCTATTTTTACACGTTAGATCTAATAAGATTGATTTTATTATAAAACCTTTTTATTTCGCGGACTGATCGGAGGTAGAATGCTCTGTGTGGCCTCCTGCTGCAGATAAACCCAAATCTCTGACCCTGTGATGAAGAAAATAATCAAAATATCGATTTAAATTGCATTTCTTCTTACGTGGCCTCGACGTTTCCAGGCTTCAGCACCACCTCGATCTTGTATTTGGAGCCTGTGAGCAGCTTGATGGTCCTGTTCTGGCCGAACCGGGTCCCGTCCACCTTGAAGAACACGGGCCCTTCGTTGGGCTGGATCCGCAGGGAGATGGAGATGTTGATGATGGGAGGGACGTCGTCCATGATCCGGGTTTTGGGTTTTACGGGGTCACTTTTATTGGGTTCCGCAATGAGGGAGAAGACGGCGGATGATGCGGTGATGCTGAGGAGGGACCAGAGTCAAGCTGGACACTGCGGAGCTTCCGGTGACGTCTTTCAAAATAAAAGTGTGGGGGTTCAAAGGCATTTCAGAGTCGGGCTGCCAATAATAGGCTACTGGATTAATCATCCGATTTCTCAGTTAATCGATCGTCGTGGAAAAAAATGCCAATTTTAATAGTTTCATCTAATAGTCTATTCTGTCAAATCAAATATATAAATTTTACTATTTCATTTGACGAACTGATATCCATTTAAAAAACTGGAAACCAGGGTTGGTTTTTAAGAAGTGACATAAACGACTGACTGATTATTGAAAGAGTTGCCAATTAACATTTTGTGCATTAAGATGAATCCATTTTTTTGCAGAGCAAAGCTGCAATGATTGATCAGTTCACTTAGAAGTCCATTGAAGAGAAAAATGATTAAGCAACTATTTTGATAAATGATTACTCATTTTAAGTCATTTTTCAAGCAGATGCCAAACATTTGATGGTTTCAGCTATTAAAATGTGGGGATTTGATGCTTTTCTTTATATAACATTTTATAAATGTATTTGAGTTTTAGACTGTCGTGATTGGAGTTTCTTTTCCTTTTTCTTTATTTTTTAACCAATATTTGATGTTTTATAGATCAAACAATCAATTACTTGAAAATTAAACAAGTGCCAGACAATTTGATAAACAGGAAGAGATATTAATGTGATGCAGCTCTCATAATAGTGCTATGCAAACACAGAGACAACATGCAAACTCCACACAGAGGGGCCTGGGACAATTGATGTTTCATCCCAAGATCTTCTTGCTGTTAGGGTGCAGTGTTGTCCATTGGGCCACCGCCCTGCTAACACATAACATCATCCATATTGTATATTTACTTTGTTGTATTATCATACATTATTGTGAATTTATATCTTATATTTCAGATTCTTGACCTGCAGTACTTACTCTGTGTTTATATTTGTTCTATTTTCTACCTGCTATGGTTTGTTGTTATGCACCAAAGCAAATTCCTTCTGTGTGTGAACCCAACTGGCACTAAAGCTGATTCTGATTATATTTGTGTTGAGCTCTGCTGTGGTATTTCTTCCAGCGTGAAGAGACTTGCAGGTTGTGAAACCACGAGTGGCCTGGATGGACACAACAACAGAAACACTTTTAAATGTAACGCACTACAAAAAGCTCCTCCTCCACTAAATACAGCATCAGATACGCCAGGGAAACTAAACGAACTCCTCTCTGACACAGAAACTGCTTCATAATGACGTGGTTTATTGCATCTTAGCCGTATTTACAAAGAAATTTACAAAGAAACAGCTTAACTGCAACAATTAATTTCTGCCAATTATATTAATATTTCATTTGTTTCATTTCTCCATGATCCTTTTTTTCTTAAAAAAGTTAAAAAAAAAAAAAGTATGTACAATTGTATGTGTGTTTTTACATAAAACACAAAAGGTATAAAATATATATTAAAAATCAGACAGAAGTGCTCGAGGTGCTTTAGATAAAATACTAAATGTGGCAGCACATGCTGGCATCCTTCATCTGTCCAGCTCGGCCTGCAGGATCTCTCCCCAGGTCTCGGTGTCCAGCGGCGTCATCTTCCTGCCGTTCAGCTCCTCGGCTGACCTCACGTGGCTGTAACGTCCTCTCAGCCAGTCTCGCTTCAAACAGCAGCGAGTGTAGTTCCTCACCAGCGTGACCTGCAGAGAGGAACCAGCACGAGGGCATTAAACAAGCTTTAACCTCTTATTAATAAAATGCATCGACACAAATTCTTTGCATCGTTTAATCCATTTAACTATACACCACAGTGTTTCACACGGACATTTATTACTGTCGCACATCACACTTACACTGTGAACACGACGTGATTTGATGGCGCTGTTTGCAAAGTGAAGGAAGACAGAGAAAATAGTGAGGGACGAAGAAGAAGGTGTCCAAAGTATGGGATTATTTCAAGCTAAAGAAAACAACAACTCTGTAATGTTACCGTCCGTCCACCGTAAAACAAAACTTATGTTGCCTTGGCAACAGCACAACGGCGCCTGATCAGAAAGCAGCCGGTGTTCTGCCAGCGGACCACAGACAAGGTAACAGCAACAGCAACTTTAGCATTTTACTGAAATGCTGACTGATTGTTGAGTTGAAGCCAAAGTAAGCTGCAGTCCTCAGCTGAAAATGTGCACACGTGCGTTTGTTGTTCTCCTTTTTGGGCCATGAGTTCGAACCTCACAGTCAGGAGTTAGCTGGGTGTCGGGAGCTGCACCTTTTAACTTCCCTGCAGCTCTCTCTGTAGCTCAGACAATCCCTGCTACCTGCGTGTGCTAATCCATCCTTTCACCCAGATTTTTTGATTTTTTTTTTATAATTGCTGTCTTCATAATAACAGACAACAGCTGTTTCGTGTGCAGGATCGCTCATTTCCCGTTTCACATTTCTTTTTTTTCTTTTTTTTTTTAACCTGTCCTGCCCAGCAGCCTGGTATAGAGTATGATGAGCTAGATACCATATTGTGCCAGACAGATTTTACTTTAACAAGAGAGTATTAATATACTCCTTTGTCTGTTTTATTATTTATTTAATTATGTATTGATTTGTCACCGGGCCAGACAGGGGGGCAGACATGGGGATGCCCCCCAGGGGCATGGAAGGTGGGGACAACTGGGAATAGCAGAGGGAAACACCAATTGCTGGACGGGGGCCCAGCACCCCCAGTCAACCACCCCCAAGAAAGAGGGCCAAAACCCACCCCAACAAGACTGGCCATTTGCCCCAGGGACTCCCGAATGCCCCCCCTGTGAGAGAGCCGGCAGGGGGAAGCAGCGGGAGCCCCCCCCCTGCCGAGGAGGGCCCAGGCTTGGAGAGGAGACAATGGGCTCCCAGACCCAGGGACACACCACCCCGTCCAGAAATGAGCAAAAGCCAGAAGCCCGAACCCCCAGACCCCCAGGTCCAGAGTAATTAAAATTGAGGGGTGGCCAGTGGGGGAGGAAGAAGGGCGAGGCCGCTCCACCAAATGCCCTGCAGCCTGCCCGCCCCCCAGAGTCCTAAGGATGTATGTAGTGACACATGACCAAAGGGGGGAAGGTGAAGCAGGTCATAGGGAGGCTACAATGGTTCTCCTCACTGTGTTCAGATTCCTGACTGGCCCCATCATTCAGCCCCGTCCCCCACCCCCCTAAGCAGGAGGATGCCAGGTCCCTCCAGCCCAGGGCTTATAGCAAGAGCCCCTCTAGCACCGGCAGCACCCCAGAGTCAGCGACAACCCCGCCGAGCCCAAGGACAGGTCCAGGGGGGCCCAGCCCCGAAGGCCCACCCAGGCCAGGCCAGGCCAGAAGACCCCCACGCCCTTGGCGATGCATAAGGCAGTGAGAAGCATGTATGATGTGTCAACCTCTATACTAATGTCACTTAGGTCCCCTAGCACGCAGAGTGATGGGGAAACTGGGACGAGGTAACTTAGCCATATCGATAGGTCTTCACATATCTTCTGCCAGAACTTTTGAACAGGTGCATGTCATGAAAATTATATTCCTGGTGACGGACTGAGCAAATAATTGAGTTACAACCAACTGTTGTCTTTGAAGAATTTATTTACCAAAAGAGAATAAACAGAGAAGTACTACAACACAAATCAGCTGGACCAGAGATTCTGTCTCCTAAGACAGTCACTAACATCTGGCCCCGAGCAAAGGGATGCATCATCATTTACACAGTCTAGGTTTCTATGTTTTGGGGAACAGAGATCCTCCCTCAGCCTTGAATGAACATTCCAGGAGAGGAACAACAAGAGAGGGAAACCACCAAAAACAATCTCACAGCTCTGACCTAAACCCTAGTAAATGTGGACAGACTAACATAAGTAGTATAGGAGAGGAAAGGTTAAGGATAAAACACAATACTTAATAATAATAATAATAGTAAAAGAATATACATAAAAGATTAAATGTAAGAGGACACAATTTTCTTCCATAACATAGCATAGCATGCATGTAACTATCAGATATGTTACCTGAGCAGTTCCGGCAGATGTTTGACTGCATAAGACCCATTCTGAACATCATTTGTCCAGTATAGTGTGTTCTATGGAGAGCTTTATATTGTATGAGTTGTAGATTGGGATTTGTGGTCATTCTAAAGGTATTTAAACATATCTGCATCCAGAAGTTTTGGTCTGGACTAATGGATAGATCTGTCTCCTACTTTAAGAATGGGAGAGAGACTGAACTGTCTGTTTTTAACAGTAACATGTATACTTTTGATAACAGACTTTCTAGCCTCCAAAACTGTTATCATTGGAGGTAGATCTAAGTCCATTATTTTATCCTTAAATCTTGCCTGAATTATGGATTCAAACTGTTGAAATTCCAGAAATCTATTATGGCTAATTCCATATTGTGCCACTAGAATGCCTGGAATGGAATAAAGTTACTGCCTTGTATTACATGCTCTAGATGTCTTATCCCTATGTCATACCACAGTGAGGAATTTAGTGTTTTATTTTTTTGCAGGATGTCAGGATTATTCCAGATTGGAGTAAGTTTGCATGGAATAGGTGAAGACCCAGATATTTTGAGAAATTCCCACCAAGCTGCCAGGGAAGTGCTGGAACTGATGAATGGCATATCGGAAATTTTAATTTCCTTACAGAATGTCTGTTCTATGTCCATCCATGAGTGGTCCAGGGGTCTTTGATTGATCCATTTTGAGATATATTGTAGTCTATTGGACAGGAAGTAATGATAAAAATTTGGCAGTTCTAAACCACCACAATCTTTTGCTTTTTGCAGAGTTTTTAAACTGATTCGTGGGGGTTTATTTTTCCACAAAAATTTTGAGATGTTTGAGTCCAATGATTCAAACCAAATAGCAGAGGGTTTGGTGGGTAACACTGAAAACAGGTAATTGATTTTAGGTAGGACCATCAGTTTTATGGTGGCGGGTGGGGCTCCCGTCTTGTCCATCGTAAAGTTTGACTTCAGAAAGAGAAGTTTGTGAGTTTAGGATGAAAAGTAATACATCATCTGCATAAAGGATTATCTTGTGGTGTATATTTTCTGTTTTAATTCCCTTAATATTATTATTTTGTCTGATAGCAGCTGATAACAGTTCTATAAAAATGGCAAATAGCGAGGGAGAGAGTGGGCAACCCTGCCTGGTACCCATCTGAAGACTAAAGAATGGAGAAGTATGATCGTTTGTCCTGACAGAAGCTGTTGAGGAACTGTATAAGATTTTAATCCAATCTATGAAAGATCCAAATTTATAATTTATAATTTATTTAAAGTAGCGATTAGAAATTCCAATTTACTGTCAAATGCTTTCTCTGCATCTAAAGAAACAACTGTAGTTTCCAGGTTATGAATAGTGGCATAGTCTATTACGTTAAGTAGCCTGCATGTATTGTTGGTGGAGTGTCTGCCCTTAATAAATCCTGTTTGGTCGGAGTGTATTATACCAGGAATGACCTTCTCTAGCCTTCTTGCTAGGATTTTGCAGATGATTTTAAAATCTTTTTTTAATAAGTGATATTGGGTGATAACTGGACGGGAGCGTGGGATCTTTGTCTGGTTTAAGGAACATGCTGATATTAGCAGTTAATTGTTGGAGGCAACATGCAAGTACCCCTAATTTGAACAACCACCCTATATAATGTGGGTGCGAGTATATATCTATATTCTGTAGCTCAGACAATCCCTGCTACCTACATGTGCTAATCCAATCTTTCACCCAGATGTTTTTATAATTGCTGTCTTTATAATAAAAAACAACAGCTGTTTTGTCCGTTTCACATTTCACGTGTTTTCTTGACAAAACGCGGTTTGGAGACCAGTCGGGTGACACAGCTGTTGTCAGCTCATGTAGTGTGTGACCCCCTGTCACCGATCAGTCACATAGTGTGAACGCCACAACGACTTCAAGACTCCCATCTCAAGATGGCAAGCTGTGTAGTGTGAGCGGCACGGCCATCGGCCGACACTGAAAGTCCAGTAGTCTGCACGAGCCTTAAGACCTTTTCACTTCTCAAGTCTTTCAAGGCCTCCGAGGTCACCTGACCTAAAACTGTCCAACTTGATCACCTCAACTGCTTTGCTTTAGCAAGATGCTTGTTTTACCGTCAAACTCTATGGCTGTGTGTGACAGTGTTTCCCACATTCAGACTTTACTTGGGCAGCCCGCCCAGGTATATTTGGTCACCCTTTTTTGCATTTTGCACAGAATCGGATTTATTGCCAAGTTGTTTTTACACATACCAGAAATTTGTAAACATAAACTTATGTAAATATAAAGATATCTAAAAAGTATGAGATTGACAGAATCATTCAAAACGTTAAAATGAGTGATTCACGAGTTTGGTAGTTAAAACACTCGTGCGAACACTCGTTGTTTTGCAAGTCAAAAGTAACTTTAAAGGCCAGTTTTAACTTCTGCGTCAAGTGCCGTTGAAAGCATTTATAAATGTGCGTTGTTGTTTGCATGGCTTTGCAATTACAACGCCAAAACGCTAGTAGGCCGTGGGGTTTCTATGTTCCACTGTGTAGAGCTTCTTCTTCTTCTTCTTCACAGGTGTAGGCTGCTGTAACAATGGTGACTGAAACTGAGCAGATCATGTTGGAGTTGGAACTGAACAATGTTGAACAGCAGTTCATTTTAGTGTAATAACTAAAACGCAGAAACCAGAGAAGCCATCGGAGGAGATGGTGTGTCTGACCTTTGAACCGGTTGCTGCTACGTGTAATTACATTTTTTGGGAGGTAGTTTTTATACAGAAATATAAATTATTCTTATTAGTATAGTAAATTTAAATAATCAATGAATGCTTTTGTTTTTTGCGTGTCTTGGTTTGTTATTTCAGTGGCACTTTTAGCAGTGTGCAGAGTTATATCCGCAGATCAGGTGGGTCTTTGTCATAAAAATCATCTTACTAATAGCAGGGGAGGGGGCGGAGGGCAAAATTGGATGAATCGTTTCCCCATTAAGAAAGACGCTGTGCGCATTTATGCACGAGGTACAGCAGCATAACGTCACTGATTATTTGAATCTCCCGACACTCTGACAGGATCGGTCAGGATGAACTGACAGCAGCCTCTCTGATCAGGAAAGTAATTCTTTAAAGCACAAACACAGTTCGCAGATGTATTAACTTTCTCAGTTGTTCTTAAGTGAACCCACCTTCCAGGAGAGGCCGTCCCTCCGGTCGCTGTCGACCTCCCTCTGGCAGACGGCTCTGACCAGCAGACACTGCCTCCTCCACAGCTGGCTGCTCTCTTCGATGAGGTGATGCCACAGCTTGCAGGTCAATGAGGCGCTGCACAGACTCTCTGCGTCCAGCTCGCCGAAGATCTTCATGCTGATTTCTGTCGGCAGCATTTCAGCAAAGTTTTGAGGCGGGGTGCTGCAGGTGGATGTCAGGGAGGGTCTTCTTTCACAGAGGAGAAACACTGACGAGGTCCTGGTGGGGTCATGCTGCATAGTAGCTCAGAGTCCAACAGTTTGAAACAGCCTGTGAAAACAGAGGGGTTAAGCATCTCAGAGCAAAGTCAAAGAAATAATTATATGATCTGTTTACTGCTACCTTTTGACCAAGAACCCTGAAACCACATGTGCTACAGGTACTCCACTAGAATCAGTCCTTTTGCAGGGTAATTTTCAGAGGCGATACAGCACATCTGATAACGGACCTTGGGAGTAAATATCCAGTAAGTAGAGAGGTTTCATCTAAAAATATATAGAGACACTATAATGTTTTGCGAGTCTGACACCATTGATCACATCTGAAGCTTCATTTCAGGTTCAGGATTAGCTTTGAGTATTACAGGAAGGAGGAAAACCCTATACAATTGTTAGTTTGTTTTGGAGGAGCTTGTGGAAAACCTTTATATTTCTTTAAGGAAAAAGCAATATGGACACTTACAGTGGGTACGGAAAGTATTCAGACCCCTTTAGATTTTTCACTCTTTGTTTCATTGCAGCCATTTTCCAAAAATCAAAAAAGTTCATTTTATTTCTCAGTAATGTACACTCAGCACCCCATCTTGACAGAA
>NC_060150.1:52155554-52158413 GCF_021292245.1 Micropterus dolomieu | reverse complement strand
ATCTTGACAGAAAAAAACAGAAATGTAGAAATTTTTGCAAATATATTAAAAAAGAAAAACTGAAATATCACATGGTCATAAGTATTCAGACCCTTTGCCGTGACACTCATATTTAACTCAGGTGCTGTCTATTTCTTCTGATCATCCTTGAGATGGTTCATACACTGTTTTTTTCTGTCAAGATGGGGTGCTGAGTGTACATTACTGAGAAATAAAATGAACTTTTTTGATTTTTGGAAAATGGCTGCAATGAAACAAAGAGTGAAAAATTTAAAGGGGTCTGAATACTTTCCGTACCCACTGTATGTATTTATTTTTTTGCAGTATGCGCATTAAATTTTATATATGTTAACTTGGGCGGCTCAATTAATCTAATCGCACTTGCAATAGCAATGTCACACTGTGCGATTACTAAACCACAAAACGGTACTATTTAATTAAACAAAAAGGTGCACTATGTGTTTGACACGCTGGTCTCTGTGAGCGCTGCAGTCTGCTCACTATCCACGGCCACAATAGATATGAGAACTGAGAGTCAGCAGGTATGCCAAACAAAACAAAACAAATGTGTTTATGAGTGTTACCCCATCGCAATTATGCAAACACGTCTATTTTTAAAAGTTGTATATTTTTTGTAATTCATTTAATTTGGCAAAATATTAAATTATTTTAAAAACAGTATTGTATACTGTTTTGAGTTTTTGTGTCTCTCCTTAAGCTCGTTTGACTTTTGTCTGAGAGTTGAGAAATACACATTTGAAAATATCAGTATTTTGCATGTTTTCCTTGATAAGAAGGCAAACAGACTCTTATCAAAATCACAAATAATAAAAATAATTGCAATATGACTGTTTCTCCTAATCGTGACAGCCCTAACTTTAACATATTTTTCTGCCATAGAAGGAAACCCACTCTCCTCCCTTCAGTTGCAAATGTTTACAAGTTGCAAGCAGGGTTAAAATTTTTCTCCAGCCACCAGCCAAATGCTGGAAAAATATGGTATTGGGTGGTAGATTTACTTCTCTCACCTGTTTAAAAATTATGGTAATCTGTTGAATGGCTCGTACACTTTCAGCATGACCTAGCCATTGGCTGGTGGACAGTTCATTTTTCAACCAGGTTATAAGTATATTCTGGCCTTCTGCTATTTATACAAGCATATTAACTGCCTGTTTACTGACCAGTAAAAACACACTATTTTTTACCCTCACTATATTTAAGTTTCATTGTAACGTTAGTAAAACATTCACACCAAGAGGCGCCTCTGACATTTATTCATCAAAAGTAAACTCTATAAGGTATGATGTACTATCATTTTGCAGATATTTCAATAATTAGGACAGGGTCAAAATTCATCATGACAGGGATTTAATACATTTATTTTTTACAGCGCCAAACCTGCATTTAAACACGGCACTAACCACACAACTTATATAAATTATAAAATATTTATATCTAAAACAGAAGTTTCAGGCTTATGGACAAACTAGACAAAACCTCTGCATAAAAACAACTGAATTTTACCCATTTAAAAGGCCATTTAGCACAAAACAAATCACAGCAGGCTGTTTAAATTCGTATTATGTTTTCCTGTTGGGTTTGTGCATGGAGCAAAACCTTAATTTCTTTATCAAAGTGTGAATCTCATTTAACAAAATCAGATTTTATTGTTGCAGAATTTCACGTCTCACCTCCGCCCCTGTTAGCGGTCAGCTAAGCTAACAAGCTAACAACACTCCGGCCTGTCACAGTTTTTAATCCAAACACCATTTATTAACATGAAAACACTGATCGTGAAATGTCTGCCGGCGTGTTTAAGTACAAGTCGATGTATGTGTGTTTTAAACAGCTGCTTCTCACCGGTGTTGTTGTCGCTTCGTGTCTTTCTGACAGCTGACTCTTTAAATGTCTCAACGGTTGTTTACGCACAGACGCGTCACCGTGTTTTTGATTGAAGTGCGCATGCGTACAATGGTCACATGCAATCAAAGCGTTAGTAAATAAAGGTACGGTGAAATATGTGACTATATTTTCTTTAAAAATATTCTTCAGTTCGGCGACTGGCTGAACCAACAGTAGTAAATACTCTGCTTATTGTTAAATGCAAAAAACAACATTTTTAAACGTTTGATTCCTATTTTTATTCTCACTATTCTGTTCAATTTTGATAAACTGACGTAATGCATTGTATATTTTTGAATGCCGAATTAAAGGTTGATATGTAATGATTCATAAACCGTGTTGAATGTGTTTATTTAATTATAAATAATTTGCAAATAAAGGACAACATTTTAAATAAATAAAAAATGTGAATGGAATTTGGTTACTGTGTGTCCTGAGAACTACCCAGTATATTTTATGAATTGATTATTTGATATTTGCAGCGCTTCTTCATTTCAGTGAATGGCTAAACCAAAAATATTAAATACTCTGCTTATTGTTAAATACAACAACACATTTTAAGGTGTATTAGTGGACGTCTGAACCAAATAGTAAAGTTAGGTTTCAATTTTGATAAACTAAAGTCACTGTATATTTTTGTGTGCCAAATTAAAGAGTGATACTACTTCTTTATAGACCGTTTTGCGAGATATTGATTTAATGGCAAATAATACGCAAATAAAGAACAACATTTTAAATTGAATAAAATCTGAATGGAATTCGGTGAATGTGTTTCCAGAAATCCACTAGCCACGCTGAACCAAATTAAAAAGTCATGCTCTGATTATGCCAAATTAAAGAGTGATATGTACTCATTCATAAACAATTTTGAGATTTATTTAATAAAGTATAAATAATTCGCCATTAAACTACAATATTTTAAACAGAAAAAAATCTGGGTGGAATTCGGTGAATGTG
>NC_060150.1:52129839-52155454 GCF_021292245.1 Micropterus dolomieu | reverse complement strand
GTAATCTGTTGAATGGCTCGTACACTTTCAGCATGACCTAGCCATTGGCTGGTGGACAGTTCATTTTTCAACCAGGTTATAAGTATATTCTGGCCTTCTGCTATTTATACAAGCATATTAACTGCCTGTTTACTGACCAGTAAAAACACACTATTTTTTACCCTCACTATATTTAAGTTTCATTGTAACGTTAGTAAAACATTCACACCAAGAGGCGCCTCTGACATTTATTCATCAAAAGTAAACTCTATAAGGTATGATGTACTATCATTTTGCAGATATTTCAATAATTAGGACAGGGTCAAAATTCATCATGACAGGGATTTAATACATTTATTTTTTACAGCGCCAAACCTGCATTTAAACACGGCACTAACCACACAACTTATATAAATTATAAAATATTTATATCTAAAACAGAAGTTTCAGGCTTATGGACAAACTAGACAAAACCTCTGCATAAAAACAACTGAATTTTACCCATTTAAAAGGCCATTTAGCACAAAACAAATCACAGCAGGCTGTTTAAATTCGTATTATGTTTTCCTGTTGGGTTTGTGCATGGAGCAAAACCTTAATTTCTTTATCAAAGTGTGAATCTCATTTAACAAAATCAGATTTTATTGTTGCAGAATTTCACGTCTCACCTCCGCCCCTGTTAGCGGTCAGCTAAGCTAACAAGCTAACAACACTCCGGCCTGTCACAGTTTTTAATCCAAACACCATTTATTAACATGAAAACACTGATCGTGAAATGTCTGCCGGCGTGTTTAAGTACAAGTCGATGTATGTGTGTTTTAAACAGCTGCTTCTCACCGGTGTTGTTGTCGCTTCGTGTCTTTCTGACAGCTGACTCTTTAAATGTCTCAACGGTTGTTTACGCACAGACGCGTCACCGTGTTTTTGATTGAAGTGCGCATGCGTACAATGGTCACATGCAATCAAAGCGTTAGTAAATAAAGGTACGGTGAAATATGTGACTATATTTTCTTTAAAAATATTCTTCAGTTCGGCGACTGGCTGAACCAACAGTAGTAAATACTCTGCTTATTGTTAAATGCAAAAAACAACATTTTTAAACGTTTGATTCCTATTTTTATTCTCACTATTCTGTTCAATTTTGATAAACTGACGTAATGCATTGTATATTTTTGAATGCCGAATTAAAGGTTGATATGTAATGATTCATAAACCGTGTTGAATGTGTTTATTTAATTATAAATAATTTGCAAATAAAGGACAACATTTTAAATAAATAAAAAATGTGAATGGAATTTGGTTACTGTGTGTCCTGAGAACTACCCAGTATATTTTATGAATTGATTATTTGATATTTGCAGCGCTTCTTCATTTCAGTGAATGGCTAAACCAAAAATATTAAATACTCTGCTTATTGTTAAATACAACAACACATTTTAAGGTGTATTAGTGGACGTCTGAACCAAATAGTAAAGTTAGGTTTCAATTTTGATAAACTAAAGTCACTGTATATTTTTGTGTGCCAAATTAAAGAGTGATACTACTTCTTTATAGACCGTTTTGCGAGATATTGATTTAATGGCAAATAATACGCAAATAAAGAACAACATTTTAAATTGAATAAAATCTGAATGGAATTCGGTGAATGTGTTTCCAGAAATCCACTAGCCACGCTGAACCAAATTAAAAAGTCATGCTCTGATTATGCCAAATTAAAGAGTGATATGTACTCATTCATAAACAATTTTGAGATTTATTTAATAAAGTATAAATAATTCGCCATTAAACTACAATATTTTAAACAGAAAAAAATCTGGGTGGAATTCGGTGAATGTGTGTCCACGCACGCTTTAATTCGCAGCAGCACGTCTACTGCGCATGCTCCTGCTGCCTCCCGGAAGTTTTGAACTGTGTAGCTGATCCAGAAGTTGTAGGTGTTTTTGTCCTGCAGCTGTGAGTCTTAAGCCGAGACACAAATAATTCTGATCCAGTTGGCCACAGCAGGTAGGCAGAAGTTATAGTTTACTACTGGACGGCTCGGTGTGAACTTAACTGAGCTTCCGTTTCTCGCAGAATAACTTCTTGCCTCAGTCATAGCTGAATGAAATAATTTAACGAAGTTTTAAATCCTGAAACTATTTGATTCTCCTAATAAGTACAGTTTAGCTTCCATGACTCCCTGAACGGGATAGTAAAGGTTTGTATTGTTTTGTGTTCCACCAGTGACCCTGGGTGAAGCTCCCCTCAGGTCCCGCATGCTGAGCAGATGTCCCGCTTCGACCTGGTCCCGGTTGACGGTGGGGATCCTGTCCACCTTCCGCCGGGGGAGACTGTGCTGGGCAGGGGTCCTCTATTGGGAGTGAGTCCTCTTGTCTCTTAAATTAAGCTTAGTTTACTTTGATACTTACTCCAAATTATTTACTGGCTTATTTAACAGGGACAGTGGTGCACATTAATGTAGCTCACTGCTCTCTGTGCATTGTGTATAATGTCCCCGGTCTCCTCCAAGTTGCCATCAAAATGTAAACTACATGCACGCCGATTTAACGACTGATATCTACTTATTTATAAACCACCTTGACATTTATTTGGTATACATAAAAAGTTTGCAAATTAGCAAGAACATTTTAAATGACAATAATTCAGTATTGAATTTGGCCAATGTGTGGCTACAAATCTTCAGAAATATTTCATTGATCCCCAAGAGGAAATTCTATTGTTACAATTGCTCACTTTGCATGTCAAGATATTAAGGAATAGAAAGATAATAGAAAGTAGTTAAGTAAAAAATATAATGTAATATATACACATCTAAAAGTCTGAATATATACAATTTAAATATAAAGGAGTATAGATATGTACAGTAATTTTACAGTTCTAACAACTGTAATGATAAATAGTAGTAGTGAGTAAGATAGTAATAATGAGTGCGAAACTTTAACTTTAATAAACTGACATGCAGTAAAACCTGTATGATCCTGTTTCCCAGGATTTGTCTGGCCAATATGTCATGTACGTTGTTTTGTGTATTCCACTTACACACTCAGAAAAGACAAGTTCTGAGCTGCAGGTCTTTCACTGAACCACTGGAGGACTCCGTCACACTGGTAACAGGGAGCCAGTTGGTGGAACAGGAGGAGTAACTTGCTGTGTGGAAGAGCGTAGTGTTGATTTTAATAGAGCCACCAAAATGACAGACTCTCCAAAAGGTTATAGCTGCTTTTCTTTGTACACATGAGTTTCTGAAGTATCTCTTCTTCTTTACTTCCCCTGGTACCACATGCAAGGAGTGTTGTATAATATTCAAATTGTTCATTGAATTAAACAAATCAAGTGTTAATCTGGTTTTATTATGTTTTTTTTTTAACAAAATCCATGTGAAAATCAGGTTATAAATACACAGTTTCCTGCATGAATACTCTATCTCTTTGTCATCTTCCATCACCAAACTCATTAGGATTCATCCTCTGGGGACCACGAATATCCACAGCGAACGTCATCCAGGTGTTCAGTTCTTTAGATGCTTTATCCTGTGATGGAACAAATTATTGCTCATCATGTTGGAATAACCTGATGGTGGCAGCACATCTCTAACATTGTTAGGGAGTCATTATCTTTCATGCTCAGTGCACCATGAATGATCACTGAACATGGGAATCTGGTCTGTAGTTGTCAAGAGAGAGTGATCTCTATTTGAGGATCAAAGAAGAGACGTTTTGTTATTTTACCTAAAAGTGTATCTGAATCATTTTGTACTGAAGCTCTTCTCCTGTTCTGTTTTTCTTCCCCTTGTCTCAGGTCAGTGACAGGAGGGTGTCCAGACAGCACGGGCTGCTGGAGAACCTGAACGGACAGCTGCGTCTCAAATCGGTACATCTTCCCCCGGGAGTGTATTTACGTCCACACCATTGCCATGTTTGACCCTCAACTTGCTGGTGACCATTTTCCAAAACTCAGTTTTTAAAGCCAAAATCTGTAACTTTTATGGGTTAAAATATCTTTATTAAATGTTGTGTGCAAGGCTCCCTGTCTGCGAGCTGCTAATCAGTCAAACTGCTCTTGGTGGCAGATTTATAATACATACTGACGGTACACAGTATATATACATATATTTATATGTATTATAGAGTACAGTGGAGACCAGCTCTACATAAAATGTTCCCTGAGATAACTTATGTTCTGAATTAGCAAAATAGTTTTTTAAAAATATATTTGTCTCATAATGGCAAATTAATTTAGTTCAATCTATAAAAACTTTATTTAAAGAGCACTTAAGTGCTATAAAGAAACGCAAAGAGAAAGATACAGCCCAGTGAATAATAAAGTACATGAGGGGTAAAATAAAACAAAAGTACAATAAGAAATAGCAAGAAATAAAACAATAAAAAAATCAGGCAGCTCAATAAGACGACCAATGAATGTGCCATGAAGTTAATGTCAATGTTAATGAGGTTAGTGTTTATCAAATAGTTTCATTCCCACTGGTACTTCGTAAGCACAGCTCTGGAGTCTGGCCACCAACATTATTTCAATTACCTCTTATTACCATAGACTAGGGCTGGACGATATGGCCAAAAATGTTACCACGATAAAAAGTTTCATATCTTTCGATATCGATAATTATCGCGATAAGTATCAAATAATTTTTTCTTTCAAGTTTAAATGCTGATTTTTGCTCCTGAGTGAAAGTTGAAGAAACATGATGGTTAATTTTCTTTATGGTCAGAACACTTGAGGCCAAACAGTGGATTACATCACAAATCTGAGGTAGAATGTCAAAACAATTATGATAAAATCAATCAATCAAACAAATATGCATGAGTGAAATTAAGTAAAAGCTTTTTCAGTCCTTTTTCCTCAACAGAATAAACATCTTAATAACTAAAAAAAATAAGTCCTAATTCGTGTTGATTCAAGTGAATAAATCAAACATTTATTGAATATTTATTGAACATTTGTTATATTGTTATTGAAAAAAATTATATCGCGATTATTGTTATTGTTTTATTGTCCAGCCCTACCATAGACAGAAGACGACAGTGTGCAGTTATTCAGGGTTCGTTGCCTGCCTGTGAAATTCAGCTTCATGTTTGAGAAATCCACAAGAGCGAACGTCACAAAAGTTACATTGACATCATGAGATCTCGCGCTGTGGGAGATCCAAAGCAGGATGAGTCGAAACTAGTAGTTTGTAGTGTTACAACAGATGGCTGCCGACTGCAAACATCAAAGTCCTTATAGGCATAGGTGTCATTTACACTGGGGACGCTGGGGACATGTCCCCACCAATTTTTTGAAATGGCTCATTCTGTCCCCATCACTTTTTGAAAGCACTTGCTAAACGTTTTCTGCTTGCAACAAGAAATGTTAAATAACAAATAAAAATTCTATGAGAAAGGTTTACTTGCACAATAGGAAAACATTAAATGTAATGTAAATATAGAAGAAACAGCATTTTATTTGATTATATTTTTATAGCCTATTCTGAGTTGTCACCGGCCACATGAATTTTGTTTCCCTTTCATATAAATAGACATTTCCACCATAAGCTGGTGCAGGAAATTAAGAGTTTAATGCTCAAAATCTTCTGGGGGAGGACTTCCAGACCCCCACTTCAAATACCATATTTCATCAATGAATATTTCTTTTAAATAGAATTGGAGTATCTTGTTGTTTTGTTCTCGTGATTCCAATATTAGTACATTATCACGTGTTGTGGACACATCATTAATCTGAACCATCATATGTCCCCACCACTTTTCAACATAAAGTGACGCCCTTGCTTATCGGCCTGTCCCGCCACTCGGCAGCCATCTTGACAACGCCTCCAGGCAGTTATTTATCTGAATGAATGGGAAGAGAGCCAGAACTGCACTTTCACTGGTCACCAGTACGTAAACGCTACATGAATAGAATCAGCCCCTCAATCCTCCTTAAAATGTCTCTGAAAACATGTAACAAACTACATTAAAGGTTAAGTGTGTAAGTTTTAGTGGCATCTAGTGGTGAGAGTTATGCATTACAACCAACTGCTCAGTCACCGCTCCCCCCTCCCTTTGCAAGTGTTTCGCTCTTGTGCTAATACGTGTGGTCATCTATTTGTTCAACTCTTTTTTTCTTACTTCTAATAAACCAGACAACTACTTCTCCTTCTTCTTCTTTGCATGTATTCAACCTAATGATGAAACTAGCTCTGTGGCTACTGTAGAAACATGGTGACATCCATGTAAGAGGACCGGCAGTTATGTAGATAGAAATGGCTCATTCTAATGTGATAAAAGCATAACGGTTCATTATGTAAGGTCTTTATACACCAATGAAAACATAGTTATGGATATTATTTACATTTATTCATTTAGCTGACGCTTTTATCCAAAGCAACTTACAAATGCTATACATGTCAGAGGTCACACGCCCCTGGAGCAACAAGGGGTTAAGTGTCTTGCTCAGGGACACAATGGTGGATGTCATGGTGGGAATCGCACCCGGGTCTCACACACCAAAGGCAATCATCTTATCTATGCGCCATCACCACCCCATTATATTGCATTTCTGTCAATAGATCCTCCTAAATATTACACACTGGACCTTTTAATTGTTCAGAGGAATTTTAAAATGCTGCACAATCTAATGCAAGAGCCCTGTAAGAAACTCTACCTCACAATGTTTTAGGCAGGTGTGAAAAAATGCTATAAAGGAAAATTGATTGCAAAAATAGACATGTTAATTGATTTATATTTATCAATTAACAAAATGCAAAGTGAGGTGGTCACCTTTTTGGCTTCTAAACACAACTGAAACTCACTATAAATCTGAGAAGCTGCAGATTCAGACCCCAATACGCTGTCACATTGTTTTAACATTGTCATTTAAAACAGTATTTTTACAAAAAAATCTGAGTTATAGCCACTTTAAAGACTGAATTTGAATACTAAAAGATCATTACAAGCTTTTCCCACCGTTTAGAATAAAAAACAACCTGACTGGAGTTAACTGTTCTTTTGTCTGTTGTTGTTTTGGTTTTTAGACCCACATGAACCCGTGCTTTCTTCTGTCGTCCCCGACCGACGACCCTCGACCTCTGAAGAAAGGTTCCTGGTGCCCCCTTCATCATGGAGACTTGTTCTCTCTGCTGCCAGGGCAGTTTATCTACAAGGTGGTGGCCGTGGGCGGAGAAGACCGCACTCCCAGGTACTTAGACGTTGGGGAAAAAAAACTGTAACCCTGTTTAAGCTGTGTGAGCTGAATCTAATTTAATGTAGTTTCCCCCCCGACGTCTCCATGAATAATTAAATATAGACAGAAGAGGCTGCTCTCCACTGTTTAATTAAAGTCTTATCTTTTATCTCTACAGAGCAGACTGCGTGGGGTTGAATGGGGGTCCGGTTCAAGTGTTATCTGTTGACTCAATTAAAAGCCAACATAGGGGAGAATGTGGATTTATGTGGTCTTTGGGCTTTGCTAATCTTTCATCTATGAGTTAGCCCTCCATTGTCCTGATGCGAGCTCTGTGTTTGAAGTTTAGATCAAACAGACGAGGAAAGGACACTCGAGCAAATGTTACCGCTGTTCAAACCAGCCGGAGCTCATGTAAAATTCATACAGACGCAGCATTAAGGTTTTACAAGTTTGGGTTTCTTTCACATCATAATTTCTCCAAAGAGAGAGTTTTAAAAGGTGGACTTTAACCAAACTCTTCAGGCTGAATGTCATTTTGTCAAATTTTACTTCCCGTAGGAACAGTCAGGCGTTAGAAGAAGACAAAGAAGTTGCTGTTTCTCCCAGGCCAGAACCCCCCCCTGCTGTCGGACCGGAGCGTGGACAGACTCCCCCTCAAGAGGAGCCCACGCCTGCAGCTCGGTCAAACGCAGACAATCCCGACAGAAGTTTAAACCAGGTTTGCATTATCAGCTGTCGATGGCCAAGCTTGTGTTGACAGGAAGTTTTCATCATTTAGATATTTTGAAAGTGTTGACGGTAGGGTTTGGTGATATGACGTTATAAACAATGAGATATGTCAACAGTCATAGATTTTGCAGTGTTTTTCATGTATTTAATTCACTGTTTTACCATAAAACATACATTCCCATCTGGTGATTGGATCCATAAAGTGTTTCACAATCAATTTCCCAGAAAGTTTCTTGTATCGCTCCGCTTGAACTGCCAAATAATTTCATCTCTTCATAGGAAAAATAAAAAAACATCTGTACAGTAGTTTCTTAAAGCTGTCCTAAAAGGTGTCCGTGCACATTTTAATGGATCAGTATTGACTAAAATAAGTTCAATTCATTTTTATTTATATAGCTCCAATTCAGAACAGAAGCCATCTACTTTTCAAATAGAGCAGGTCTAGACTGTAGTCTTTGTAATATTATTTTCAGAGACCCAACAATTCCCCCTGTCAACCAGCACTTGGCCACAGTCGCAGGGAAAAACTCGCTTTTAACCATGAATCTGATCCTTTCTTTTAGCGATGGGCCGATTAATTGGTTGGCCAATAAATCGGGACGATATCTAGCATTTTGAGATAATAAGCATCGGCCGATACCTGCAGTCACAAGGCAACAATATATGATCCGAAATTTTCCCTTGCACCCACGGCAATTAATGCTGTAAAGTTGCACTTGAGCAAAGATCATTTGTGAGTGAAGAAGCTCCGCTCTGTAACACCGCTGTACAATCGCCATGTTTCTGTAGTTAGACATCAGCTGATCAGTGAATCAGAAATGTTTCCAGCAGCAGGCAGCTTTTTTCATCGAACAAGCTCTGATGAACCCGCTTTATACTGAGGACTGTCTTGTTTCATGTAGGGAAACTCTGCACAACCGAAAGAAGTGGATGATGACCAAAGCGACGTCACCCTGTCTGCACCTGTGAGAAGAGTTTTACCTGCGTGGATGATGGCGGCTGCAGCGCACAGTTCTTCCTCCAGCCCGAAAGGTAGCGTGTTCATGTCTTAAAGAGGTCATATTATGCTCATTGTTTGAGGTCGCTCCGTTTTAGCTACCGAGTGAAGCATCTCACTTCTATTCGATCTTTGTTGGGAGTTGCACATGCGCAGTAAATTTGGTAAAGACTGCTAGCAATCAGAATCAGAATCAGAGTAGGGTGGGTCCTGACAAGCAAGGTAGTATGATCCAAAACAAAGCCGCTTCAGCTGGTATCCACAGACTTTGGGCTTTTTCACTTTACAAACCTGTTACATGCACAAAAAAGGTATATAACTCAATAAAGGAGAGGGGAAAAAGCTAAAAAGCTTCAGCTTACATTAACTGTGTCTGACTCGGGTCGGTTTCAGACAGAAATATGCGACCTACGCAGGGCTCTAATACACAGCAGACCAGAGAGGCTGTGGTGGAGACAGTGTAGAGAACCAGGTGAAATTACGACAGCTACGCTAGTTACTGTCTGTACGTGCAATAAAACCTTAGTGAGTGAAAAAACAATACTTTATCAATAAACCTGCTTAACAAATATAAACATGTAGAAAATGATATTTTAATCTGCAGCAGTGTTATACACAAACACAGTCCGCTAGCTCAGCAAATTCTTACAGACAAGCTAAAGTGAAAGCTGTCAGTCTGCAGCCTAACTGTTTGGCACATTGTTGTAAATGTAGCTGCTCCTCTCTCTGCCAGCGGCAACGTTACCTGCAGGCAGTGAATTGGAGGAGGAGGATGTGTTTTTCTTTCCTTCCTGCTTAACTCAGTATTTTGATGTCAGGAATATGTTTTATTTTACTGACATTTTGTTTTAATTGGATTTAAAATGTTCATGTTACGACCCGGCTCATGTGGGCAAGGAAGATAACATAAACCAGATAGATTTGGTAAAGAAAAGTTATTTATTTGTAAAAAGTAAAAAACAGCAAACTATTCCAAAACCAAGAGAGCAGCACCCTGTTTTACATCGGTTATCTCAAATAATACACTCGTGTTCAACAGTGAGGCAAACGGATCAATGAAAATCACAGCTGCCCCAAGTGACAAGCAAACACACTGTTTAACCGCAGTCGCTGTCAATCGCCTTCACTCGATTGGAGGAATCCACCACCGGCCACGCCAATCGTCACCGAGCCCAGCCGGACGTCATCCGGTCCAAACCTCAGCGGGCAATCCTGCAGCTCATTAGAGTACAGCAACCTGTACACCTTGACTCAGAACATAGTCGGATACCAATACACAGGGGCCGTAACAATTCAATTCTAGTCCTGTTCTCAAGTTAAAGACTACCAGGCAGAGAAAATAAGCACACTTTAGTATTTATTTATTACAAGTCATATCATAAATGTTCGCACAATGCAGATTTTCCTCATATCCTGCCGGCCTACTATATTAAATTCCCTTTTTTGTGGGTCAGTTTTGAAGCCAGAAAATATATTTTCCCATGATGCTAATATAGGACTGTTTTAAAACACGTGCTGTGGTACATTTTCGGTTCCTGTCCTGCACTCAGAACTAATCCACCAAGTGTCTGCTGAAGGACAGAGTGTGTTTTCAATGATGTTGTCCAGGTCCTGCAGGGAGTCGGAGCGCCACCTGAACGCCGCAGACCTTTGTTGACCTTAAATTGCAGCTGACGTCTGAGGGCGTCTGTTATTTAGATGGAAAACATGAACAGGTTGACTGCTGTGATATTTCCTGACGTGACGTTAACAAGATAATGAATGGAAGTATAACCCTGCGCTTTAACCTTTCTCTGCGTACCAGGATGTTCTTTGATAATTACAGCAGATAAATGGAGACAAAGTGTGTGTTTCTGACAGTATTAAACAGCCACTGTTTCCCCTGAGTGCTGCCGCTTCTCTAATGTTTACTCTGAAGGAAAGCAGACAGCTCTGCTCTGCTCAGGCTTTTTATTACTGCTTCCATCACTCCGTCCATCCGCTCACTTAAGAGCTGCGTTTAACTGGGCAGAGTGGACGGATGGAAGAGTTCCAGTTTCCTAAAGAGAAACTTGTGATGCTCTCGGTGTCGTCTTAACTTTCAGGAGAAGGAACCGGTTCTGAGCTACAGATATAAGTAATATATCTGGATGAATTGGTGGAATGTAAAGTCCTTTTTCTCAAGAACAAGTTAGAGACATTTGAGGTATTTTGAGATACTTAAAACTTCTGCTCCAAACTGGACTTGCCTGATGTGGTCGTATTAATTCTTGAGGAGATGCTTTTGGTTTGTCCACCAGAGAGAACTGACAAATTTATCTTTACACTGGGACACATGTCCCACTCTGTACTTTACACTGTATGTATATCTGTAAAAGTTTTAATATGAACCAGATTTTTACAATTTAAATATCGTTATCAGCCTCATAACATCAGGCATCAGCCGGACTGCAGTTCCTCTGAATGTTTCTCTCTCTGCTTTAGTTCAGTCAGCTGTGAGGAGAAGTAAAGCACCTGCAGCGGCAGCCACCGGCACTAAACGAGCAGCAGCCAAGAAGGCGGCGCCCACCAAGACTTCCTCGTCTGAGGAGGCGGAGCTCAGCCAGGAGGAGATCCCCAAGAGGAAGAGAAGAGATGAAGCAGCAGCAGCTCAATCTAAAACAGTTGAGTGCAACTCACTGGCTGTTGTGTTTTGACTGGGGGTTGTTGTTTTTTTCAGGATTTAATCATTATTGGTCCAAATAAGACCTTCAGGTTTTGCCTCCTTTCGGTCGTACCTCTAAATCAGAATCCCTCCAGGATCTCGCAGGCCTTTTTTGTTGATGTTGCCTAAAATGCCTGATTTTGCAGCAGCTTTTCTAAAACATTTTGGTGAAAGTTGAGATGTTCTTGGGCATTTTTTTGCAATGAAATTGTGGGAATAAGTGAAAACTGAAAGATAGATGTGATTTTTGTAAACATTAGAATTACAGTTGAATAATAAGATCTGATACTTTGAAAAAACACACGCAGTTCAGTGTCATGCAAAGATAGTAGGCTACTCGTGTCACTCTGTGATAAACTACATTAACCTCTAACCCTGCAGATTTAAACCAGCTGACGGGGTTGCAGCAGCCTGCGTATCAGTGATTTGTCTTGTCTGACGTCCTCCATGTGTTTCTGACATTCTCTCTCAAAGTGTTTGTCAGTAGATGATTTCCTTTATGTTCGACCACGATACTGCACGTTCTGCAGAACACTTTCCCTGTTTTGGTAAAGGAGATCTGAGACCTGGTCTTCCCGGTCCTTTTTTGTAGGTAAATGTTAGATGTTGGTATTACATGTCTGCTGCGTCTTCTAAACAAGGAAGTGAGTTTTCTGACATATGGCGATTAAATGTCTAATTTGCAGATAAGTTGCGGTGATTGGTCAAAATTGCAGGGATTTGTTAAATTTGTGTTAATAGTTATGATCGTGAAGAAATCCTGAAGGGACTGGTAAATGAGTAGGGCTGTAAAAGTTCTGCCTTTACAGACTAGTTGAACTGAAATGAACCCCTATTTGTTTTGTCTGTTTCTGGCGGTTTCATTCACTCTCAGGATTTTCCTTCAGAGCGGCCAACAGTTCGGCTACAGAGTGAATCCAACAGGTCTGAGCTGAGCGACGAGTCCGAGAGCTTCCCCGTGGAGGCGGACGAGGAAGAAAGAGGAGGAGAGACATCGACAGCTGACACAAACACTACGACACGGACGACGCATGCAGTCGGTCAACCGGAGAACGAGGACAAGACGTCAAAAAACGGACGACAAATGACCAAACGGGCGGAGTCTGTCGGGTCAAACAGTGGCCCCTCGTCCAGACCCGCTCCGTCCAAACCTCGACTCAGAGCACCGTGTCCGTACGGAAAGGACTGCTACAGGTACGTTTGTCTCAGGTTGAGCTTCTTTAGAGCAAAATAAAGAAAGCATGTCTGGGATTTTATTTCTAAGTCCTGCCAGAAGACTTTACTTTGATGTGACTCATTTTCCAACAGAGATGAGATGAAGTGCACTTGAGCTGATGAACATGAAGCGAGCCAAAAACAGTTTTTCCTTATCAGAATCGAGGGTCTAAAGACAGACTGTGTTGTATGCTGTACAGCTTGTAAAGCACCGTGATGCAAATGATTTGTGATACTGGAATATATAAATAAAATTTACTGGACTTGAAAGGTTTTCTTATACACAAACCACAAAGTGGGGCTGCAGTGGAGAAGAGCATCACGGCACACTGATTCTTCCTATTGAATCAGGGTTCTGGTTCCTTCAGCACAGATCCTGTCAGCGCTCGGTGACCTTCATCCTCTTCCTTGCTCATCATCCCCTTCATGGCTAAAGTGAAAGGCGTCTCTGTCCTAGAGGGGCGTCTCTGGGGACTCATTTGTAGCCATCATTGGTTTCCCTTCAGTATAAAAGGTGTTTTGTACCTGAGACGTTGCTACTGTTAGCGTTAGCTGGATCTGGGGCGTCATTGTAGCTGGGAGAGCGCGGCACGTTCAACGCGGTGCGTTCCTTCAGATTCACGCCGTGTTGAATAAACGCTTCATCATGTTGGAGCTGCTTCCTGCCTCGCACCAAACCTCCTTACTGCAGCTGCTGCATTCTGCTGTGGCCTTCTCTGTTTTAGTGAAGCTAAGCCAAACTTTGGAGCGTTTGCTGCGGTCCGCCACGGTCCAGGACTGGAAACAGAAGGACTCTCTTCTTCACGCTTTGTTAACAAATGAGGTGACGTTAGGTCGGCGTAGCGGCTCCTTTGATGGAGTGTAAATGCTCACTGCAGTTCAGTCAGGAGCTGAGATATGCAGGAAGTTAGGAGCCGAGGAGCAGAATCCAAACGCACGGGTCTAAATGAATCCACGGTTCTTGGAAATGTGGTACCGGTTCCAACTTGGAGCTGATTCTTGATAACCAACACTACTGGAGGTTGGAGAGACACAAAAATGTTTCATTTCTATTTTACCATGTCCCAGCAGACGGACGAGCATGTCAGATTTTCTCCCTCCTTCCACGTTCTAGGACATAATTCACTGTTTGGGACTTTTACCAATAGTAGCATAGAGCGCTCTGTAACTCTAAACCTGGTGAAAGACAAGCGATGTTGTTGTTGCTGTGAGGTGGAACTGTGAAACACAAGGAAGGTCACAGTGGCCTATTCTTTCTTTTTTTGTTGTCTTTTCAACACAAGACACTTCAGACACCATAGTTTGTTTACATTCATAAATCTTTGTGAAAGACGGTATAGCGGCTGTAAAAACAACGCAAAACAAAATTTGCAGCCTCGAGGGACTAAACACAGAGAGACTGAAAACACTGTGACGCGCAAAAAATAAGTTCCACTCAACGATCTGTCAGTCAACAGAAAGTGTTCTCTCCCAGGCTCACCCCCTCTCTCTGTCAAAGCCCAAAAAAAAACAGGTGAACAGGTGAAGCAAAAAGATAGACCACTATCACTTCCGCCCATAACCCTGGTGGACACGCCCACCACCTACAATCTGAGTGCAGTGAATAATATGGATGAGACCATAAACATAGAACACATGGGAGACTTACAGGTGGCCCCTACAGATGGTAAGCTGTGATCAGTCAGGGGCAACGTGTTTTTATCTGCAGGTCTAAACTTTTCCTTTCCTGTAGGTGGCTGGTTGTTGCGGGGGTTTTGTTTCACAGCAACTAGGAAATAAACATGTAGTCTTCTGTTGCCACCTCGAATTCGTAATAACGCAGTAGCATGAAAAGTGTATCATTGTGCTAATATTGGTGTTTACCTTGAAAACATTGACTACAGACGACTACTTTAAATGGACGTTCTGCATACAGTCGTATATCTACAAAGTGCTAATTGCCTCATTTCAATGTGATTGCAAATCTGAAGTCTAAATGTCAAAACGTCACTTACTGTAATTTTTTTTCTTGTGGTTTGTTGTTTTTCACCTCCATGAAACAGTTCTTAACATCCAGATATGTTAAACTTGTAAAATGCACGCTGGTATTCCATCTTGTTTTGTAGGCGACCTGTTTGACTTGACTTCCTCATAACATGTTGCTAAAATTTGCTCTCTTTATTTCACTTGATTCAGTATGTAACTCTATGTAACTCTAAAAGAACAGTTGATCCCAGCCCAGCTCCAGGGTTTCAACGGTCCTGAACAGAACACAGTTTGGTCCTTTGAAATGTACATAATGGCAAATGCTCTGTATTTGAACAACACCTTTCTAGTCTTTGCGACCACATTCATACACTGATGGCTGCTCATCAGAACGGAAATTACGTTCCCACCCCAATGGACCAGCCGCCAGGATCTATTTGGGGTTCAGTGTCTTCCCCGAGGACACTTTGACATGCAGACTTGGGGAGCTGGGGATCGACCCAAACACAAGGGAACTGTTTATTTGCAGAGTCTCTGACATGTTTCTCCTCCAGCAGGCTGAAGCCCTCTCATCACCTCCCTGTTTGTTTGTTTTGCAGAAAGAACCCGGTCCACTTCCAGGAGTGCAGCCACCCCGGCGACACCGACTACGAAGAGGAGGACGAGGAGGAGGAGGAGGAGGAGGCAGACCTACCTGAATGCCCCTACGGTACCGACTGCTACAGGTCGGACATCGGAGCACATCTATTATTACCAGCAGAGTGACTGAAAGGCATGATGGGAAATCTGAGGAAGCTAACATTAATGGAGATGAGATTGCAAAACGTTTCTGAAACATATTTTGGTAGCAGATTTTTCCATCAATCAGGAGAACACACAGATAAATTGACATTACAGGTTGTTGAATAAGACATTTAAACAGTAATTAGTGGGGCAGCCTCATGGATGTATTATTAGAAATGGATCCTGGGCGCAAAGATGGTGTTTATTCAAAGAAAGCCCAATGAGAATTGCTCGCCTACAGCGTTGCCTTTTCTCTCCACGAGGACATTTTTACAAATGCAAAACCTTTATGGATGAAAGTTACATAATAGAAAGAGTCATAATTGACCTTGTTTGCAGTTTTACAGACATCTCTTGTCTCTTTTATAATGTGCCCTGTGCGGAAAAACGTTTTGGGCAGCATGGTTTCTTTTTTTTTTGCTGTGATGAGTGGCCATTGAGAAAAATTGGAACAAGGCTGAGCAGCGACTCCAAATCCAGGTCTTACTGGTCCAAAGCAAAATACTGTGACAGCTGGGGGAGAGTTAGATGAGAAGCTTGATGCAAATACACTTTATTCTAAAAATAAGCTACAACAAACTACAGCGTGTGCATGGCTACACGGCCAAAAACACAGTTCTCCCAACTCCCAACTGTCCTGGTGAGCTCACATACGTAAATGCCATCCAGTGTTCAAAAAGAATTCCACAAACTAAACTAATAATTCATACATGCATACTGGCTGTAAGAGACTGCTCTTTTATAAAAGTTTATTTATTTTATAATGTTAGCGAGGTGCTCTGTATTTCAGCCAACAAGGCCCGTCTCCGCTCTAATACACTGTGAAACCCTGACACGTCCAGATTACTATGAAATCTGCTGTGAATTGTCTCCAGTTGATGAACTTGAACTGGATGGATATCCCATGAGCACCCATCCAAGGCCAAAAGGTTAACTTTTAACAAAAGATGTCACAGAGCTGGAGTCCTGTAGAATTTTAATTTATTCATGTTCCCCAGAGGATGAACTCTGCTGACATTCAGGCCTCTTTGACATTTCATCTAATGCCACCATTAGGCCAAACGTGCACCACATGATTGGTGAATTAGTTAGTATACCCTTGGATTTTGTTGCGGATATTCATGACCTCCAGATGATAAACTCTATTGATCTTAGTGACCTCCTGAACATTCCTCTCGACCTTTAGACCAAAATACTCAAGTTTGCACACAAGATATTTTATAATCAAACAGGCAGATTTCCAAGACATTTCCTGATCACATTGCTGCTCCCCGGAGGATGAACCCTTTACATTTTAACGACCTCTCCTCTGGTGCCACCCTCATACTATGACTGCAGCCTTTAGTAGCCTCCAGTGTGAGTCTTGAGTTCCTGTGTCAGACTGAAAGTGATATTAATCCTGTTTATTGATCTCTGTTTAATTCAACTTGACAGTGACTTATTTTTTATCCCACACAGGAAAAATCCTCTTCACAGGAAAGAATACAAACACACAAAGAAACCAGGTAGGCACTTATTGTTTTTTGATTTTTAATTTTAATTAACAGTGAGATCAGTAAAATTCAGCATGTAGCATCAACACTAAGGATGCAGTAAACATAAGTCCAGCATTAAATGTTCAGGGCTACTGTCTGTATTACTTTAAAAATTTGTTTTTAATTAAAGTAAATGGGGTCTGCTCTCAACAAATATAATACATTTTATTATGAAATATATTTCATATCAGGTAACAGAAGCTTCGTTCAAATGAAAACTTCATTAACTCAGGCCCATTATTCAAATGTGTTACAGCCTTTTTAAACTGGTTTAATTATTAAACATATACATTTTTCATTAATTATTAATAAGTAATAATTTTCTAATAAATTTTTCATTGAGATTCAAGGTTTTGGGCTCTTTTGCTTGCATAACATGTCTTCTTTCAGAATAGTAGAAAGAAAACACTTTTTACTACAGTTAGTCTATTTGTGTCTGTAGATTTCCCCTAAATTCACCAGAAGTTACGGTTTAATAATGCTTCATTAACATATTAGAATATGATAGTGTAACTAGTTAGTAAGAAATGAATCTGATAATTATTAGTAAGTAAAATCTCAAATAGGAGAACTGTTTAGATGATAAAGGTGAGTTACCAGAGAACAGAATAAGACATACTGTGTTAGTGGATCATTACATAATGATTAGGTCATACATACCTCTGAATCGAATGAACATTAATAGTTACTGAGTCACTGTGAATCAACAAAACAAATACAAAACATTAATTACTCATTAATTAATTAGTAGTTACTGTTCTTGTGCCATTTTATAGTCCTGCCATACTATAATAACAAAACATTATAGATTAATAATGTGGTGCTATGTGCTACACGTCCTCTTATCTAACTGACAAAATAGGTCAATTGATCCAAAACGACATATATGCCCGTTCCCATATAACTGTTGTAATGTGTGTCACATTGATCTGCAGTATGTTGAGCTTACAGAAGGATTTACTGGGCTGATAAACCGTCGGTGTCACAAAATGTTGGAAAAGTGAAATCAAAATGAGTTTCCGTCTCTGAACGGTTTTGGCAACAGATCTACCTCAACCTGAGAAGGAACAGAAGCACCTACCTGTCACCAGAACTGGTCTGATTCCTCACAGCAGCATGTTCATTTTGATCACCTCAGCTGACATTTAGTTGACACTTAATTTATGCGGCGCCGCTCGTCACAGTTGTTTTCTGATTAAAGGCGCTGAGTGTCGCCTCCACCGTGTTTATTCTGACAGCACAGAAATAATGGAGCGCAGTGTTTCATCATCACGCTCTTTATTTCTTCTACACCGATGCTCATTTGCTGGATTTATTATTATTAATATCATTTGATATTTAGTGAGATCTTGACTGAATTATGATTCTTTTATTTAAAAAAATGTAAAACTAGAAGGCAGTTAAAGGTAGTGAGGCTGCACAATTATCATTTTGATGTATGTAAATGCTCCGTACTTGTATAGCTTCTAGTTTTCTAGTCTTTTCGACCACTCAAAGCGCTTTTACACTACATCTGCATTCACCAGTCACACACATTCATACACTGAGCCTAAGTGCTCAAACGGAAACTAACATTCACACTCACTCAGTTCAGTATCTTGCCCAAGGACACTTTGACACGCGAGCCAGGGATTGAACCGCCGACCTTCCGATTAACGGCCAACCCGCTCTACCTCCTGAGCCACAGCCGCCCATGTATGGATGATGGATAGATGGATGGTTGGATTGATAGATGATGGAGGATGGATGGTTTGATGGATGGTTGGATTGATAGATGATGGAGGATGGATGGTTTGATGGATGGTTGGATGGTTTGATGGATGGATGGATGAATGGTTGGATGGATGGATGGTTTGATGGATGGTTTGATGGATGGATGGATGGTTGGATGGAGGATGGATGGATGGAGGATAGATGGTTTGATGGATGGAGGATGGATGGTTTGATGGATGGTTGGATGGAGGATGGATGGATGGTTTGATGGATGGATGGAGGATGGATGGATGGTTTGATGGATGGATGGAGGATGGATGGATGGTTTGATGGATGGATGGATGGTTTGATGGATGGTTGGATGGATGGATGGATGGTTTGTTGGATGGTTGGATGGATGGTTGGATGGATGGATGGTTTGATGGATGGTTGGATGGATGGATGGATGGTTTGTTGGATGGTTGGATGGATGGTTGGATGGATGGATGGAGGATGGATGGATGGATGGTTTGTTGGATGGATGGATGGTTGGATGGATGGAGGATGGATGGATGGTTTGATGGCTGGAAGGCAGTTAAAGGTAGTAAACGTGCAGAGGCTTCACAATCATCATTTGGATGGATGGATGAGCAGCGGCCAACAGATGCACTTGTTCATCAGTGGGACTTACAATAAAAGTGAATCTTTTATCAAACACTAAACTGTTTTTAATTCAGATGTTTCACAGTTGTTACTGGAGTGTGGTGAACATATAACTGGGCCAAAAGTCCAAAGAAGCAGCGCTCATGAACAACTTGAATCTGTCCCCGTTCCAAGCAAAAGTACAAGGGCATGAGCAGTAAAATGAAAAAAATGCCAATACCAAAAATGAAAGTACTGATTATGCAGATTGGCCCTTTTTCTGAATAATATATATTATAATACTGGATTATCACTACTTTAATGTTGCAGCTGGTAACAGTTCATTTTAGTAAAGTTCGTAATTTTTTGACTATATTTTGTATTATTGATCTGAATCTGCAAAGTAACTAAAGCTTTAAAATATTTGCACAGCAACAGGTAAGAAGGGTTCATGCTTCATGTGGTAATCCATTCAGAAGTTGTTGAGATATTTCTAGTAGTAGTAGTATAATAATCACACTGGAAACTATCTAGTTACTATAAGTAACTCCTTGGTAAAATCTTTAGCCCTGACTTTTTCTACATGTCTTCGAGGTATCATGCTGCCTAAAGAACAAACAAAAACATGCTGCACAGTGACGCAGCAGCTATTATTCTAAAACGGAAATGTCTAACTTCCTCTTTTGTCTCTTATTTGCTCCTTTTTACAAGTAGAAAATTAAAGCAGCTCATTAAAGATCTAATGAAGTACGAGCAGAACCGCTGATTTTAAAATACTCTCACATAATCTTTTCCACAGAGCTTGGTGTTTTAAGCCGTTTGTGTAATCTCCTTCTGTGACTCACTCTGGATTATAACGCCATGTGAAACCTGCTTTTTACAGCCGCCGCTAAACGCACCGTCCGCAAGAAGCCCCCGGCTGATGACGAAGATGAAGACGAGGACTTTGAGGATGACGACAGCTTCATCAATGACGACAGCGAGGACGTGGGCGATGACTCGGACTACGCCCCTCCTGACTCTGATGACAGCGGCAAGGAGGACATGAAGCGACTGCAGAAAGAAGCAAAGGCGTTTGTGAAGAGGAGGAAGTAGACGTGGTATTTTGTTTTGTTTGTTTGTTTTTAAAGCTGCAGCAGGCGCAGACGCACCAGTTTAATGAGACTAAATCAGCTGGAGGAGCTGCAGCAGCTGAGGCCTCAGCAGGGCTGTGCGGGTCCACTCTGATTATTTGTTCTTAAATGATTTGTTGTGCTTTTAAACAGTAAGGTTGAGTCCAGACTGGAATAATCATGGCCCAGATGAAGTATCAGGTGAAATCGTCCGAGGAAAATGTAGTTTAGTGCCTTCTGATTATTTGATATTCTTTGCTGATAAAGAATGTTTGCTGTAGAAAGATGTTTGAAGGCTTCATTTCCTTCCACTGCTGCCGAATAACCAAAGAAGGTAAAGACAAAGTTAAGGTCAGAAAAACTGAAAAATAATGTAAATTTCAGAACAACTTCAAATTATTCTGCAGCAGTGGAAAGAAATGAAACATTTCTACAGTAAACATGTTGGAACAGCCTGTTAATACACCCTCAGAAGCTTTATTTGGACTTTATTATATATAATATTATTTTAACTTTGGCAGTTTGCTGCTTACTTTTGGACCATTTGAGGTTTTTCACTGGCTTGAACTTATATTTTAAATACAAACTAGAAAGACGAGGCTGTTGACTGGTTCTATATGTTAACTGCATTGTTGCAGATCAGATGTGAGCACTGAAACCAGATCCGAGCATGTTGTCTGCCTCAAGTGGATCAGACGACCAGGTCTAGAAGAGTCTGCAGCTTCTCTCTGTCTGCACTGTTAAACTTTCTGCTGCCATCAAATCTCCACACAGGAAGCCACCTGAGAGTAAAACACTGGCAGCACTTAGAGCTCTCCCCCTCTTTCATTTACTCGCTCACAAGTTTTGTTAAATGTTCTTGGTTCCAGCTGCAAAAGCTTTCGGGTGTCTTTGCAGGCGTCGTCTTGGCAACACCGAACACAACAATGGACTTTAATAATTCAGGCTGATTTAATGAAAGATGTTGGATGAAAAACCTTTAATTAAGAAACACTCATGTACCCTCAACGCTGGCTGATTACATAAGTTTGTATTTTGGGACATAACCACTAAGTGAAAATCTTCTCACAGTGTGTTTGATATGCGCCTTTTTTTTGTCGTTTAGATTTTATTTCAGATTCTGTCTGTGTAAATATGTTTAATTTCAGAGTTTTTAGAAGTAGATCCGTTATCGTTTTTTTTCCCTGTGTTCCCTGAGTGTTTTTCTATTGTTGTTTAAATACATCCGATGAAAACAAAGAGTTGACTGTCTTGATTTAATAGTGTTGTTAAACAGAGTGAGTATTTTCACATGTATCTATTAATTTATCAACTATATTTTCCATAAATTTGACCTCCCAGCATTATGGTCTTGTGCCAGATGGTGGAAAATGCTGGGATAAAACAATAAAAAGTTTCACATCTTTCGATACCTGTAATTATCACGATAAGTATCAAATCATTATTTCTTTTGAGTTTAAAGGCTGATTTCTACCCGAAAGTGAAAATTGAAGAAACCCACTGGTTAATTGTGGTTATTTTTTATTTCTTCCAAAATAAGGTCCCATAGAGGAAGCGGAAGGGACGAACTTAGGCTCTCTGTTAACGATTCCCGTTTAAATCTGTCCCTCATTAAAAGACCGTTAGTGGAGGTGATGGTGAGCAAATTGTCGGACAAACAGCTTCTACATGACTGACATCAGTTTCCATGTAGCTCCGAGGCAGACTGACAGATTTCTCCTGATGTTTCCTCTCTTATTCTCTGTCTTTGAAAAGGTAAATTTCACGTCTTGAGCAAACGCTCGGGCTGTGTACACACATCTGACATCTCAATTCCCCCCAACAAGCTTGACAGTGTTCATATCATGCAAGGTCACATCCCAAACTGAGAGACACGTCATCCTGAAATTAAGGGTTGATTCTGAACACGTTACAACTTAAATGGAATTCAAGAAGGGTGGAATAAAACTAATATAACCTTTTATCACGGGACATGTTAAACTCACACTAAAATCAAGACATTGATTGATTAAGAATGGCTTTTGTCCAGTCGTTGCAAATGAACTCATTGGATATCACACCACACAATACTCAGTATTTTTATTTTATTTTAAACAGTAAATACGTATTCGCGCCTTTCTAGTCTTCTCGACTACTCAAAGCGCTTTTACACTACAGTCATACTCCATTGCTCAAACATAAACTAACATTCACACACTAATGTGGCTGTTCCACCAGGGGCAATTTGTGGTTCAGTATCTTGCCCAAGGACTCCGACATGCAGCCTGGAGGAGCCGGGGATTGAACCGCCTACCTTCCGATTAACAGGCAACCCGCTCTACCTCCTGAGTGTGATACATCCTTTTCAAACCGTTTCATACTTCTTAGTCACAGTTTCTCATTTCTCCAGTTTGTGTGCGTACGCATGGATCAGAGTGTCTGTGGAAGATCATAAATTCTCCCGTCATGTTAGTTTTTTTTAGATATCCCAAAGTTAGCTTAGAAAGTGGCGTAAGCCTTTTTTTTTTTTGTGCCTACACAATGTTTATAAATGAAGCCCCTGGTGCCCATTCCAGATTTGGTCAGCTGATAAGACCTCTAGGTTAGCTTCACAGCTAACTGGGCTAACTAGTAGCAGGTGGAGTGTCTCAATTCTTACATGTTATTCCTTTTAAATATTGTGATTATAATACTTTTGTACTTAAGTAAACATTTGAAAGCAGGAGTTGTAAACTACATGTATTTCTATACTGTGGTATTACTTCTTCCAGCTCTTGTTAGCACTAGCTTTTTCCTACTTAACTTTTGTCTTGCGCATCATAGCGGCCATTTTTTGGGTTATTACTATAACATTACTGATAATGTGTAGCTGGTTTAGGTGGAGCGAATTTCAATTACTATATACACATCACTAGTTGGTAGCATCAAGATCTGTGTAAAATTTTAACCTGAAAAGTAACTAAATCTGTCAGATAAATATAGTGAAGTGTACAATATTTCCCTCTGAGATGTAGTGCAGAAGGTGCGTAAAATGGAAAGCAACAGTACAGTATTTGACCAAATGTACTTTGTTGCTTTCCACCACTGGTGGTTAATAATAGAAAAGGGCTGTGTCCTAAATTTCAAGTTTCCAAAATTTTATCTGAGCCTCAAAATGTTCAACCTTTTTACTTTCTACTTATAAAAAAACATCTCCATCTTCTCAGGTCATGTCTGAAATCCTATAAATAATATTTTGAGATATATTTTGAGATGCCAGTGCAGTCAGAATATTTCAGCCATTTTTAAAATTAAATCAACATGAACCTTCTAGAAAAGACTATTAATATCTGATAAGAAGAAAGCTAAAAGCAGGTCATCGGTAAAATCAAGAAATGACAAATGATACAAGTTGAAATAATCTTATTGCAGAGAATTATTACAGACACGTATAGGGCATGGTGAATGAGTGAAGGAGGCAGTGATTTCGTACACACTCTGGGATGTTCACATCACGTGACCTTTGTCACACAGCCTTTGAGGCTTTAATCAATACCAGTGTGAAGGAAGAGAAATCACACACATACGACGAGCTTCAGGTGGGATTAATATCCTTGATTAATGTTTTCATTATTAAAATAACTCCACCTCGCCTGGGCAAATAAATCCAATCAGGATGTGGGTTAATTTAAAATAGTCGGGTTTATTAAACTTCCTTCCACAGGAGATTTTTTTCTGTCTGAATGAATGAAGTCAGTCTGATTCACAGTTCACAGGAACATATTAACAATGGCGAGTGATTAAAACAATAACGTGTCCCGTTTACACGCCACTGTCAGTCATTTGAACAGTTCTGACATGCAGAAATACACCAAAACAGACCTTCAACTGCAAACTGAAGAAAAAGTTGGACATCTGTCGAGCACTGGGAACAAACCATCACTTTGTTCTTCTGCGCTGAACAGTTTGCTCAGCGCAGAAGGTGCGAGTTGTTGGTATGGTGGAAAATGGGACTTTGTGCCGACAGAAGACGGCTCAGAAACACGTCTGATTCTGGCGTCAATCTGCTGCCACTCAGCAAACTTAATATTTTCAGCAATGTGGGAACAATGACTAAAATGTGACTAAACGATTTAAATTAATCTCTCTCCAACCAATAGATGCTTAACGTGTTTAAAGCAGGAACATCAGTCTGCATTTATCTATAAATGAATGAGTGATTCTTCCAGTGTTGTACACAGCTGCTTCATACTGCCTGGAGTTTTCCCTTCAGTTCCTGACATCCCTGGAGACAAACACACCGACCAGCAATAACAGGTGAACTGAATAACACTGATTATGTGGTTGCCATGGCACCTGTCAGTGGGTGGGATCTATCAGTCAGCAGGTGAACTTTGTGTCTTCAGAGTTTATGTATTAGAATCAGGAAATTGGGCGAGCATGAGGATTTGAGCGACTTTGACATGGGGCCAAACTGCTGAAGAAGCTGATGCTGGTTCTGATAGAAAGGTGTCAGCTTCGACGGGTCAGGGTTGTTTTGGCGGCAAAAGGGAGACCAGCATGTGGTCATAATGTTATGGCTGATCATGTGTATGTTCACTGTTTACCTTCATCAAACATGCTACCTTACATGCTAATGACACCGTTATGACTTGGTAATCTGTCATTTGTGAGGGAGAGGTTGGATTACTGGCAGGGACGTGCACAGGGGGGTTGCTCTGGTTGCCCGGGCAACTGCCCGTTTGCCTTTCCTGACTCAAGTTGCCCTTCCGAGAAAAAAAAATAAAATAAAAAAATAATCGCGATCGCAAAGCCTCATTCACTTCCATTCGGGCACCGAAAGTGAAAGTCAGTAGGGGAAGGGCAAACTCTGTTTAAGTGGCTGCACTGCTGCAGCGCTGCCTGCACGTCAGTCGATTCTGTTCCCTACCGGAATTCCTGTTTCCTTCCTTTATGCAATCATACTACAACAAATCATGCGTAGTTTTGCCCAGTTACCATACGTGATACGTACCAACAAAAGTGAATACGAGCTAGAAGCGCAACTGAATGTACGGGAAGCCAAAAGGTTAAAAAAGGATTGTATTTTTTTCCGAAATCTAAGCGTTTTTTTATTCAATATTTTATTAGAAGCGAGTTTTCCCCA
>NC_060150.1:52107807-52129739 GCF_021292245.1 Micropterus dolomieu | reverse complement strand
TAATCAAGAACACAAGCAGACCGATAACAAACTAATCAAGAACACAAGCAGACCGATAACAAACTAATCAAGAACACAAGAAGACAGATAACAAACTAATCAAGAACACAAGCAGACGATAACAAACTAATCAAGAACACAAGCAGACCGATAACAAACTAATCAAGAACACAAGAAGACAGATAACAAACTAATCAAGAACACAAGCAGACAGATAACAAACTAATCAAGAACACAAGAAGACAGATAACAAACTAATCAAGAACACAAGAAGACAGATAACAAACTAATCAAGAACACAAGCAGACAGATAACAAACTAATCAAGAACACAAGCAGACCGATAACAAACTAATCAAGAACACAAGAAGACAGATAACAAACTAATCAAGAACACAAGAAGACAGATAACAAACTAATCAAGAACACAAGAAGACAGATAACAAACTAATCAAGAACACAAGAAGACAGATAACAAACTAATCAAGAACACAAGAGACAGATAACAAACTAATCAAGAACACAAGCAGACAGATAACAAACTAATCAAGAACACAAGCAGACAGATAACAAACTAATCAAGAACACAAGCAGACAGATAACAAACTAATCAAGAACACAAGCAGACAGATAACAAACTAATCAAGAACACAAGCAGACAGATAACAAACTAATCAAGAACACAAGCAGACAGATAACAAACTAATCAAGAACACAAGAAGACAGATAACAAACTAATCAAGAACACAAGCAGACACGATAACAAACTAATCAAGAACACAAGAAGACAGATAACAAACTAATCAAGAACACAAGAAGACAGATAACAATCTAATCAAGAACACAAGCAGACAGATAACAAACTAATCAAGAACACAAGAAGACAGATAACAATCTAATCGAGAACACAAGAAACACGAAAACAAACTAATCAAGAACACAAGCAGACCGATAACAAACTAATCAAGAACACAAGCAGACAGATAACAAACTAATCAAGAACACAAGAAGACAGATAACAAACTAATCAAGAACACAAGCAGACAGATAACAAACTAATCAAGAACACAAGCAGACAGATAACAAACTAATCGAGAACACAAGAAACACGATAACAAACTAATCAAGAACACAAGAAGACAGATAACAAACTAATCAAGAACACAAGAAGACAGATAACAAACTAATCAAGAACACAAGAAGACAGATAACAAACTAATCAAGAACACAAGAAGACAGATAACAAACTAATCAAGAACACAAGAAACACGAAAACAAACTAATCTAGAACACAAGCAGACAGATAACAAACTAATCAAGAACACAAGCAGACAGATAACAAACTAATCAAGAACACAAGAAGACAGATAACAAACTAATTAAGAACACACGCAGACAGATAACAATCTAATCGAGAACACAAGAAACACGAAAACAAACTAATCGAGAACACAAGCAGACAGAACACAACCAGATATATAAAATGGGCAGACTGAACGCAAGACAACAGACGGAAAGGACTGAAACACAAAAGCAGAAACACAAGCTGAATAATATATATATTTTTTACATATCCTACACATAAACTTTTTTGTACATATACTTTAAATATACACAAACAATATATATATTTGTACATTTACACATACATATTTTGTACATATACACTTATTTTTTTGTAAATACAGACACATATTATTTACCATGTTTATACTCATTTTCAGTTTTGTCTTCTCCTGGCTTCCGTACAGATGTAATGTTTTTATCAGCTGATTTTTTTTGTCACATGAACGCTAGCTAAAAACAGGCTAACAGGCAACTTAGCAGTGACCATGGATGCGAGTCGGTTGACGCCGGGACGGCGACGCGGTGTCACCGGACAACGATAACATCTGTCCACGTTGGCGACCCTCTCTTCTCCTCACTATCTGTCTAGTTTAAACTTTTCGTGAGCACTCAGTCGGGTTATCTTTGCGACTTTTGCCCTCTTTATCCCGCTGTGTCTCATGCTAAGCGGTTAGCCTGTTAGCTCATTAGCTTGTTATAAAGCGGCACGTTTGAGGCTAACTGACTGACTGGACCGGACAACAGCGGTGATGTGCGATGGCTTCGGTTCGGGTGGCTGTGCGGGTCCGACCCATGAACAGGCGGTGAGTTAAGCACAATAACACGGTTGTTAAACGCGAACCATCACTTTTCAGCAAGTACAATGTGAGAAAGTGGTTGTTTTTATGATGCTAACTGAGGTCAGTGGCTGTTTAATCCACACAAGGAGACTCAAGAAATTTACTTACTTACTACAGCTGCAGGCGTTTGTAAGGTTATTTTAATAGTGTTATTTTATTTTAACTGTTATGTAAAGTTTTAGGTCAGTTCAGGTGGCTGTGTGTGGATGCAGCTGGTGTTTTGTGGTTTTCGTGGGTGCAGTGATTTAAATTAGGAGGCTGACAACAAACTCACATGGTTGTTCCTGACAGGTGCAGCTGGAGAGCAAACATGGTTCCCTCTTGTTGAGCCGCTAAACCGTCACCCTACGACTGTTTTAACCAGCAAAATCTTTTTCAGTAAGATTTTCAACAAAACTACAGGATTGTTTAAAAAGCAACATGATGGTCTTCGGCTCAAATACTGTAAAAACTTCAATTAATAGTCCTGGGACTTCAGTCACTGAACTCACCTTTGCACAAAAGTTAAGATTTTCCTTAAAGTCTGAGCTGAGATTTCCTTTAATTAAATTCGGTTGCACAAAACACCCTTAAGTTTTCTCTTTAAGGTTTCCTTAAAATGTTCACTTCACAAGTATTTATGGTTTTCTCCTTATCTTGGCCTTAAACTTCCGGAATAACTTAAATTTGTGAAACCGTTGCACAAAAAACGAATAATTTCTTCAACTTTTAAAGCACTAATTTATTAAGTTAACAAACGCTAAAGTGTAAAGTATGAACATTTCGGTTGTTGGTGCTTGCCATCCTCCGCGGTAGGCTTGACCAAAGCGGGGTATCTCAATGTTGCGGTTATTGCGACAGCCCTATTTAACGTTTTTCTTTTACTAAGGAAACCTTTTTAGGGATTCTGTGCAACACCTTTAAGTTAATCCCCTAGCTAAGGAGAAATTAAGACTTATGTGTCAAACTTAAGGTATTTTGTGCAACCGGCAGATCTTTAATTTCTTTCCTGCAAATCTCTTGTCCAGCAAAGGTGGGGGATAGGCTGCTGTCAAAAAGTTTATTTCAACCAGTATGAATATTACTATTATCAAACTTTCTCTTGTTTACCATTCCGGTAAATCTGAGCTGTTTCCCTAAAGATGAACTGAACTATGGCTGAACAATTAATTGAAATTTTATCGAAATCGCAAAGTAGCCTACTGCCTGTATTGTCTCTAAAAATCTAAATCAGTGTTAGGAAATATCTGATCAAAGCTTTTGAAGCTTGTCAGTTTGCCGTACTCTGTGCTACAGATACAATTTGATTGCCACATAAACAGAATTTAGGTTCAATACAAAATAAAATGATACCAAGTAGTCATACTAACTATTTTAGTAAGTTATTTTACTCTTTTCATCTTGTCTGACCAACCGCCCTAAGCCCAATATAAAGAGGATAAGAAACAGATACATGATTTCTATGATCAAACAAGTATTGAATTTGTTAATTATTACTCACTGTTTAATCAATCATTTGACTGCTCTGGTAATAAACCTTGTTGCGCTCAAACTGAGTGATTTTCCCCTATTTGGGATGTTTTTAAAATTGTTCAGGAACTACATTATAGCAAAAATTATTTGGTTAATTAATCGATTAGTAGATTGACAGAAAATCTAAATGTCAGAAAATGGTAAAAAAATGTCGATCAGTGTGTATCCCCAAAACCTAAGATGACATCCTGAAATGTTTTTTTTTTTCCAAAACCCAAAGATATTCAGGATACTGTCACAGTCAGATCACTTTTCTTTAAAAAACATGACTTGGCGATTAATTTGATACAACTAATTTTATTTTTTTATTCAATTAGTTTATAGACTAAAACTGTTTATCATTTATAATATTATTTGATGAAGAAAGTAGTTGTTAGTTGCAGCCCTAAACTAAACTCCACTGACCTTTAAAATCATTTTTTGTGTGTTAACCTCCATTATACGACATAATGACACCGTATTGCATAATGTGTTGTTTGGTTATTGTCGCTCTGAAGATCACGACACCTTTTATGTCCCGGGAAGCTCAGCTGCTGCTTTTTAAAGTGACAGCGGCTGCACAGATTATCTTTGACTCAAACATGAAGGAGCTGGACAACAAACCGGGGTGGAGACAGAATATTTAATTACACCCGACTAAGCAAACATGTCTCCCTGCTGATACAATTCAGGCTCAGTCATGTGGATTTTATTGATGACAGCCATGTTTTGTGTGGAAAACTAAAGGCTGTCACAAACTGAAGTTAAACAGCAGAGCATTGTTCAAACTGTTGGAAGTTTTTTTTTTTTTTTTTTTCTTCTTACTTTGGACACCAGAGATACAGCAGCAGTTATTTGAATCTGGATCACACAGAAATGTGTGTAAAATAAATAACAGGATATCTACAGAAGCATACAACTTACGGTTTGATGTAGTTTTAATATATTTGATTTTTTTTTTCCTCATTTTTGTCTGTGATGCAGAATAAAAAAGCAGCTGATATTGGACTTCACCACAAATTAGATAAAGGTTCATTTTATAACTTTTTAATTTCCTGATTTTTCCATTATCATCCATGAGACGCTGACGATGATAAAATTATAACTAGAAAACGTTATTGGGGAGGCGTGCAGATAGCCTTAAAGTATAGTTTCTGTATTTTTAAACCTGGCCCCTATTTTCATGATGGTTTCATTTTGGTGTTGAAATGACCTGTAGATACAAAAAGTTTTGAAATCTGTGCAAATATAAATCTATGTAAGGAAATATCTGCTCTTAAAGCAGACTTTTTATGCTTGACATAACAAACACCTGTTAAATGTTGCAGTCAGTCATGCTAATTTTTAAAAAGCTATTTTACTCTTTTTTTAATGTTGTCTGACCAACCGGATAAGAAAAAGATCTAAGAAGTATTGAATTTAATTAATGTTATTGTTGGTATGTTTCTAAAATTGTTCAAGAACTAAATTAGAGCAGAAATTATTTAGTTAATAACTAGTAGGTACAAAAAGTTTTGTTTCTTTACCAGGAAACTGAAGTCTCTGTTCAAGGACAGTCCTCGCTCTGAAATCTGGTGCGAGGTGATTTGTTGAAGGAGTTTGTTGTGTTGGAGTTTACAAAAGTTACAAAAGGAAATAAAGTCTCCACCGCAAGAACTTGCCTCTCAGCAGATTTCAGAGCAAGAAACGAGACTTCCGTTTCCTAAAGGAGTCCAGGGTTCCTGTTGTAAGATGAGCAATAAAAGCAGCAGCTTAATACATAAATAATATTGATCTTTTACAGAGAGAAGGATTTGGCTGCAAAATGCATCATCAAGATGGAAGGAACCAAAACCTCCATCACCAACCTGAAGGTACTTTCTTTATCCCCAAAAGAACAGAAACACTACCTCTGTTTAACAGCGCCTGTAATTCATGCTGAAAATGCATCTTTTAATATTTTGTGTTCTGATTTCCAAAGATCCCTGATGGCATCGCAGGAGATTCGATGAGGGATCGAACTAAAACATTCACGTATGACTTCTCCTACGACTCCATGGACTGTAAGAGCTCCACATTTGTTTCCCAGGAAAAGGTAAATACCAGTCACAGCGTTTCTCTTTCCTTTTTTTTCCATTTGAAAAACTTAACTGTTAACTAGGGCTGGACAATAAAACAATAATTATCGCGATATAATCTTTTTCAATAACACATGTTCAATAAATGTTTGATTTGATTCACTTGAATCAACACGAATTAGGACTTAATTTTTTTTAATTAAGTTATTTATTTTTGTTGAGGAAAAAGCTTTTACTTAATTTTACTCATGCATATTTTTTGACAAAGACTTTATCATAATTATTTTGAATGTTCTACCTCAGAGATGTGAAGTGATCCACTGTTTGACCTCAAAGTGTTGACTGTAAAGAAGAGTTTAAACCACAATTAACCATCAGGTTTCTTTCAACTTTCACTCAGGAGCAGAAATTAGCCTTTAAACTCGAAAGAAATAAAGATTGGATATTTATCGTGATAATTATCAATTTCAAAAGATATGAAACTTTTTATCTTGATAAAATTTTTGGCCGTTATTGTCCTGCCCTACTTTTAACCCTTTCATGGATGAATTATTAAATCGCAAAGTAATAATTGAAAAAGTATGCCTATAAACTTTCCTCCCCAATGTATTTCATTTTGAAATGTGTCCACTGCATCCAAAGTGTTTTAGCAGAACTTAATTTAGGTCTAAAATATTACACATTACTAAAAGCAAGTGGTATAAATACATAAAGTTATTAGTTAGTAGGAATTATATAAAAATTTTACATAAAACATACAAAACAAGGCAGAATAAACCCTTTGGCTCATAACATCCACTCCAACAGAGCAGATGCATTTTGGGTCACAAAACTATACAAAAAATGTATAAGAAATATATAATTAAAATCTGGCTATTTAGTCTAGAAAATAGGTTTTTGTACCGGTCTAATTATTGCTGAGGTACTTGGTGCATCTCAGCTTTCCTCACCTGTTTGTCATTTAGATATACTGCATCATAAATTCAAGAGATGTAAAGATAATAATCAAATGGAATTGACCCTTCGCTAAGCCACGCCGGTAGTTTGTTGGACTTAGCAACAGTAACTAACGGGGGGTTAGTTACTGTTGCTAAGTCCAACAAACTACCTGCGCTGCCACTGTCTGTTACTGCAGTTAGTTCAGTAGGAAGTTAGCTAGCGTTAGCTAACTAACATTACATTAGGAACAATCCACAGCCGACATTTTTTTTGGATTTATTTTAGGTTTTGGAAGAGAATAAATTGTACTTCTCCTTTCAACCTCTCTGGGCAACGACTGTAACTATTACAAGTGACCCAGGAACAGCGTTTGACCAGATCTTAGAAAAATACAGCCATGAAAAGCTAGAAAACGACTTTTTGCATTAGTCAGTGGAGCGTAGCCATGAAAAGTGTTGGACCTCAGTTAGAGAGAGTCCTATACTGCGCTGTGATTGGCCAGCTGTGTATTCGGGGCGTGGCTTAGCGAAGGGTCAGTTGTAGACAACACTTTGGGAGTCCGCCACGTGATGGTTGGGACATGATGGTACTGTAACTTTAATGGCTCAAAATGGCTTCCAAATATCTGTCTACTGTGTAGCGGACATCATGCATGAAAGGGTTAAACATCTATTCAGACATGAAATCAGCTGAATGATAATACTGACAAGAATCTGACCACTGGGCTACCGGGGCACGGTGTTGGTGTTGTGGGAGGAAGTCGTGTCGGTTTCTCTGCGACCTGCGGTTATCCAGAAGAACCTGTTCTGCTTAGAGCTGCAGAGACTTTTACGCTTGTCTTCAAGAAAAACATAATTCCAGCAACATGACTTTCCACGTTGCAGACGCACCGAAATGTAAATGTTGGAGTGAAAAATACAGGCTCAGATGTAGTCCCTCCCTAACCCTTCTGCCCCATGGGAACTTATTTCAGAAGAAATGTGTCAACAGTAAGAGACTACTAATGTTTGGATCCCGTTTGAATTGTGTCCTGAATTACACACATGATGTTTGTCAGTTTAAAAGATCATTTAAATCGTGAAAGTCGCAGTTTGTCATAAAACAGTATAGTAGTAAATTTAGTTTTGTGTGAAACCGTCCAATGACATTCATCTCTTGTCTCTTGTTAAATAGACATCACCAACATGTTGGCGCTGTAACGCTAAACACTTATAATGTCACATACACTTCTTTTGGGTTTGTGGTTTATGTAATTACTTATTTAGTCTTTCAACAGTTTCACAAACAAACTTTCTTGACTTAAATTATTTTTTAAACTGACAGACGTGTGTAATGTATAGGACACAATTTTTCCAAATTAAGGTCCCATGGTGGTCCACTGGAAGAGGAGGGACTTTTGCTTGATTTGTACTCCTGCGTCAGGGCTACGTGCGTCACCTCGACGTGTGGTTACATTTTTGAGGAAGTGCACGTCAGGCTACGGCGTAGGTGACTGTGTTGACGGGTTTGTAATTCCCTTCTGCTGAGTAGCAGACAGATGTAAGCTATATTTAATGGAGCAGTGCCGAGGATGGATTTGAGTTTAAAAGTCTATATAAAGGCTCTCTATGTTGTGACAACTTCCTGTTTACATCACTGTGAGCATGATGGGGACTGTAGTGACAAAACCCACAAAGTTTGTATGGTTTAGAATTTTTTGACTCTCAAAGTCCGACCATCGTTGGTTCGATCGTTGCTCCATCTACTCAAATATTGATATCTGGCAAAAAATCTATACAGTTACACATTGTGAAAACTGCCTTTCTATCATAAAACAGGCATAGTGCCGCTGACATGCAAAGTGTCGTGTCTTGTTCTTACGATAGATGTATGGAATGCCTAGATGAGACATGTAATAACAAAGCTGTCAGTAAAAGTGTGCAGCAGCCTGGGTTTCAAAGGATTAGTCTGGGATGTTTTCCAATCTCCTGTTCTTTTTGGATGATTAGTGGCAACAAAGGTTTGGATTTGGGGTCAGAGGGCGGTAGGATTTATCAAACTCTTGTCCTCGGGCAAAGCAGCTTTTTGCTGATAGACTCTGTGTGTGTTTACTAACATGAGTCAAGCTTGTCATGAGCTGTGTGATGGTCACATTACAGTTCTGCAACATCAATACTGAGTCATGAGAGTCACAAATCTGGAGTGAAATGTTTGCATTGTCATGCAGCAGTTAAAGATGTCTTGGCAGAAAGAAAAGCTCTTTTATTTTCTTGATCTTATTTGCAGGTTTTCAAAGATCTGGGCTCAGATGTGCTGAAGGCGGCGTTTGAGGGATACAACGCCTGCGTCTTCGCCTACGGTCAGACCGGCTCGGGGAAGTCCTACACCATGATGGGAAATCCAGTGAGACAAAACTCATATTTAACATTCACACTCGAGAACCTGTCCTCCAGAAATACAGTTCAAATTATTCATCTGTCAGAAGACTAGTGTCAACAACAGAGCATTTATTGTTCATCTGTTGATTATTCATTATTTGGGGCCATGCTGTCTAAAAAAGTTTAATAAATTAAAATTTTTGTCATACATGGCAAAGAAAAACAAACAAATCGTCACATTTGAGAAGCTGGAACAAGTTAATGCTTTGAGTCTGTGCTTGTAAAATAACTTTTTCGATTTTAACAAAATAGTTGCTCATTCATTTTTGGTTGATTGATTAATTGTTGCAATTCTAATTTGACGGCAAGAACCACGAGTCCAAGTCCTCCAGCACACAATTTCATTACATTAATTCATTTAGCTGACTTACAATCGCTATATATGTCAGAGGCCGCACGCCTCTGGAGCAGCTAGGAGTGTCTTGCTCAGGGACACAGTGGTAGATGTGTCAGAGTGGGGAATTGAACCCGGGTCCTAGTTAAGGACTACTAGCCAATCAGAAGCAGAGAAAGGCGGGTCAGCGAAAAGACGGTAAACAGCTTCGGTTCAGCTGTACATGTTGCCGACCAGCTTGGCAACATGGACTGGAACAAGTGTCAGAGTGGTGAGTTATTAATCTGTAACAAAAGTATCTTTCATCCATAAAGTTTTAACTGAGCTCTGTCTCTACATCACAGTAACAACTTTCTGTCCACTGACTGCCTGGAGGGTAGCTAGTGTTTGGGAGGGAGAGGAGAGCTGTGTGCTGCAGCTCGCTGTTTTTCCCCCGCTGGTTTTGAGGGTGTGTCGGACTAGCCGCTCAGCTAGCATTATGTCACGTATTTACTTGTGATGTCACAAGAAAGGGAAGTAAAGGCTGGACTACAAACGAGCTGTTTTCAAGCGGTTCAGAGCAGAGTTTTCTGTGGGAGATGGGAACTCCCTTTGGGCTGGACTTTAGGCTTTTTCACTTTGCAAACCTGTTACATGCACAAAAAAGATATATAACTCAATAAAGGAGAGTGGAAAAGCCAAAAACCATAATACCACCTCTTTAAATTGTACTCTAGTCTGCACCAGATATTAGTGTCAACATATCTCTTTAAAATATCCAACAACATGTTCGTCTGTAGCTCTCAGCTCCAAGCTCATTGATTTTTATTTTTTTAAAGAATTAGTAATTTCCTGAAACGGCTCCTCACTGTAGTTTTTTATGAAAAATTAATGTTGGACAACAATGGAGCTCCATGGCACAGATTAACACTTGTTAGTAGATAGGTTTGTTTTGGTCTTTTCCTGGGGTTTGTTGACAATAAGAAACACGGTGAATATCTCTACCCGTAGGTCGGGATGCTGTAGACACTTTCTTTATTTGTTTATTGTTGGCTTAATAATAGGCCAGATTAAATATTATAGACAAGTACGAGTTGTCAAAGGTCGCTAATCTGATGAGGGAGACGAGTCCGACTACGGAGCCACATGAGGTTTTATTTATACGTTCAATCTTATCTGCACTCGGCTGCGAGGTGGATTAGCAGCTTCGTGGTCAATAAACCTGCAGATCAGCCGGTTCCTCTGAGATGTGAGAAGAGTAAACTGATAAGATCCTTTACAGGAGGGAGGAAATAAAAGCAACAATGCATAAACACTAGGACACAAACAACAAGATATAAAGAAAAGTGATTTTGAAGGTGCTTTTAAAAAATGTGCACTGCCAGTAAAACATCTTTAAAATGCTGTTTCACACGTCCCTGCTTCACTTTATTACAGACTATTACAGAATGTATTAAAATGTTCATTGTTAGGTGTAAAATAATAACTGAAGCTTGAGCTTTTGTGCTGATGAATGATGGTAGAAGGAGTGAAGCTTCTGTTTAAGAACTGGTTAAGAAATATCCGCAACATGTTCATCCTCCTCGTGGAGGGCAGGAGGGGGCGTTAAGCTGACGTCTAACCTTTCTTTGTTGTTGTTTTAGGGAGATGCAGGTCTGATCCCGAGGTTCTGTGAAGGTTTGTTCAGCCGTATCGCTACGTCGAGTCGATGGGACGAAGCTTCATTTCGTACAGAAGTCAGGTGAGACCAGAATTCAAAGTGCTGTTTATCTTCATATGCAGAAGAGAAGCTGCTATTTATTGTTCTGACCACTACACCTTCACGCTCTGTGCTCATTGGAGGGTTTTCCATATTAAAGGCCGTGTCATCGTTTTCACCTGTCAGCACTAACACGCTACCTGGCTGGACTAATCTCACCTGTAAAGAATAAAACGCATGTTAGCAGCCACCCGTAACACCTAGTGTTCAGACATTTGAACGAATTCACTAATCTAATCCCTCAAACATAACACAACATAATTTAACTTTTAGGCTAACCATCACACACGTTAACATGAGAGAGGCGCAGAGGCTGACTGCTCAGATTAAATCACAGCTGTCTCTGCAGTTAACACAAGAAGGGATGATCTTAACAAATAGAAAAGGGGGAAAACTGCCCCACAGTAACGGAACACAAAGAACTGTGCCCTGCCGACCATAACACCTTGTTTGTACACATGATATAAACCTGTGTTGCACCATTTGAGGGGGATGTGACCCCGCTTTATTATTTCAGTCCTGCAGTTTTAGTGTTTCAAGGCAAGTAGAAGAAAAGTCAATATAACAGGACAAACCTGAGATACAGAGCGCTGAGCTGGGATTGGTTTATTCCCTCAGCTACCTGGAGATCTACAACGAGAGGGTGAGGGACCTGCTGAGGAGGAAATCCACTCAGACCTACAACCTGAGAGTCAGGGAGCATCCAAAGGACGGACCGTATGTAGAAGGTGAGAGTCAGAATTCACCACCAAAACTCTACTGGAGAGTTGTATTTTTATTTTAATTTATGTTACTTTTAGTTCTCGAACTTATCTGCATGAGTTTGGTTGAAGTCTTATTTGTTATTAACTTATTATGCATCCTGATTTCAGTTCCAGTTTTACTGTGTTCGCAGTGGGTTCAGTATATGTATGTATAATTTTTAGGTTCAAAATCTTATTTAGAGGTTGTACCAGAACAGGTTTACATGGTTTAATTTTCAAAAAACACCATTTTTTTTTTTTCCTACTGCTAGGGCTGGGTATCGAGTTCAATACTTTTTAGGCACCGACCGAATAGCCTCAATACCATCGAGTATCAAAAAATGTCTTGTCTTTCGGCACCAAATTTTGATACCTAGAGGTTCTTTAACGTAAATGAGCCAATAAGCGTGCAGCATGCTTGACGTGCCCAAATCTAAAAGTGATTGTAATTGGCTGTGGTGATGTAAACACTAGTTCACGCCGGTTATGTATAGAGACGTGGCTCGTGGAGGTAAAAGTCTCAGCGCCCTACTGCCACCGAGCTTGCTTCAACGTGCCCACCGTACGAGCAGTATTGAGCAGTAGCGTCGCTACAAGTAGCTCCGTTATTAGTTTAACTATATTTCTCAGTAGCTTGGTGGTAGCGTCGCTGTTTTCTGAATCAGATCAAATCAAAGCTCTTTTATTGACCGAGTAGCTTCCACACACGCACCATTTTGCCAAGCATTTCTAAAGGATCAGTAAGTGACGCCACCGCCACACACGGACCACGGCAGCTGGTGGAAGCGCTTCCGAGCGACGGAGACATCACATACCGATCCTTGGGCTGATGTCCGCGACTTTGCTGCAGGGGAATGAAGTCGCGGAATTGAATTTACTTTTTATTGTGATAGTTGTTGCCTGGCCACCTGTTCCTCTGGTGAGGAGGAAACTTTGATATTTAGCGGCAGAAACTTGTTTCCATGAGATGAGAGATCTCTCTCTCTCTCAGGCCTATTGCCATGAATGTTTAGGTACAGTATAGATCCTAATGTCTTATTCTTTAGAAGCCAACAACAGAACTTTAAATACACTTCTGAGAAGTTTTGAGGCGAGAAATCAACTGTGTAGAAGTCAAATATCGGCGGTCTGACGAAAATTGACGGCGAATCAAAAATGTGTTCAAACGTTTTCGGAGTTGACAAGTGCCAGCGGGTGTCAATATATAGCTGCAGTAACGTTAGTGGAGGCTGCCCAGCAACATAATGGAGGTTAGCGCTGTCTGCGCCACTGTAGGGTTAACGATAACCAGTTGACATGCATACAATCAATAACTTTAGGCACACACCCTGTGATGGTTAGGGTAAGAGCAATATACTTCGGGGGGCTGTCAGGAATTGTTAGCCAGCTGGTGCTAGTTAGCTCCAGACCACTGCAGCCCAACACAGCAGACGTGTCCAGCAACCGCTGAACAATAGTGTCAATGTTCGTAACGCTATTCTATCATTAAATTCTCAGTAATGTTGTAAAGTTTTAACCTAAATCAAGATACATCTGGCTTGTGATGTACAGAATATTCTTGGTTCTTGAAACTTAAAATTACTTTGGAACAAATAAAATCTACAACAGTATGAATTGAAACATTGCTTTATTATCATTACGCTATTATAAATACATATTTACAGTATTAATATACTATAATAATATTATATAATTATAGTATCGAGTAAATTTTAACACATAATGTACACTGATTGGTTGACACTTATTTATCGGGTCTTTTTTTTTTCTTTTTTTTAATGGCTCTGCGTGGGCTGAACTGCCGAGATAAACGTCATCACGTTTTGCACGCGTTGGCTTAGGACGACAAACCATATATGGAAGTTCAACTTCTGTCACGTTTGTCTGCGGGCCGCAGCTGGACCCTTCTCGGTAAACACGGCTTCGGTTCAGCTGTACATGTTGCTGTACCAGCTTGGCAACATGGACTGGAGCAAGAGTTTCAAAGTGGTGATTAATCTGTAACAAAAGTATCTTTCATCCATAAAGTTTTAACTGAGCTCTGTCTCTACATCACAGGAACAATTTTATGTCCACAGACTGCCTGGAGGGTAGCTAGTGTTTGGAAGGGAGAGAAGAGCTGTGTGCTGCAGCTCACTGTTTTTGAGGGCGTGTCGGAGTAGCCGCTTGGCGAGTGTTCTATGAGGCGCATTTAGCTTTCATGAAGCTAAATGTGCCTCATATAAGGGAAGCGGCTGGACTACAAACGAGCTGTTTTCAGGCAGTTCAGAGCAGAGTTTTCTGTGGGAGATGGGAACTCCCTTTGGGCTTTTTCACTTTGCAAACCTGTTACATGCACAAAAAAGGTATTTAACTCAATAAAGGAGAGGGGAAAAAGCAGAATACCACCTCTTTAAGGCTTTTAAAATTGATGAACATGCACCTGGTTAATGTGATTTCTCAGCGTTTTGTTTACCTGTTTACTTCCTGTGACCTGCTCCCTCTGTCCTGATCTCAGATCTGTCCAAACACCTGGTGCAGAACTACAGTGACGTGGAGGAGCTGATGGAGGCCGGAAACATCAACCGCACCACCGCCAGCACCGACATGAACGACGTCAGCAGCCGCTCTCACGCCATCTTCACCATCAACTTCACACAGGTCAGAAACTGTTTAGAGAGTTAAGGATGTAAATATTTCTGTGGAGGAAACTCGACACCACAGAGGGAGAAAGTCTCTAAAAATAAGTGCTTTAACTTTTTGGTAGTACAGGTTTTCTGTGTTGGGACCTGAGATTAATTACGTAAAGGCAAAACAGCATATCGAGAAAATGATAGTTTCAGTTATGGCTATTTATAATTTTTTTTTTTTTTTTTTCAGGTTGACAGTCACTGAACTGAAGTCTCATTTGTTTTGACTGAAAGTTTGTAATAATAATGCCGAGTATTTGTCGAGAATAGCTACAGTTTTTTTTAAATACGTAAAAACATGTTATCTTTTCAACCACAGGTCATTGTAGGCAGATTTTGTCACCATAATCTATACAACGATCAGCCATAACATTATGACCACTGACAGATGAAGTGAACAACATTAATTACCTCTTTACCATGTCACCTGTCAGTGGTTGGGATATATCAGGCAGCAGGTGAACATTGTGTCCTCAGAGTTGACGTGTTAAAAGCAGGAAAAATGGGCAAGCATGAGGATTTAAGCTAAACGACTGGGTCAGAACGTCTCCAAACCGGTCTGCAGAGGTCAGTACCTATCAACCGCTGTCCAAGGAAGGAAAAGTGCTGAATTGGCAAAAGGGTCATGGACGCACACAGGGAGCGAAGGCTGGCCCGTGTGGTCCGATCCAACAAACGTGCTGTAGGTCAAACTGCTGAAAAAGTTGATGCCGATGACCGTTGAGTCCAGGCCAGCAGGTGGTCATAATGTTATGGCTGATCGGTGTACAAACTGTGTGGAAACTATGTGGAGGATATGCAAATGAGCTTCTGTTTCTGTGCCAAAATCCCTCATAGAAACTGAATCTGATTTTGTGTTTTATTGAAAATCATTTCATTCGTACAGTTAGACATAATTGCATCTTGTATCGCTCTCTTTCTGTCAGGCTAAGTTCGATGCAGAGATGCCCAGTGAGACGGTCAGTAAGATCCACCTGGTCGATCTGGCCGGCAGCGAGCGAGCTGACGCCACCGGCGCGACGGGCGTCCGCCTGAAAGAAGGAGGGAACATTAACAAGTCGCTCGTCACCCTGGGCAACGTCATCTCTTCTCTTGGTCAGAAACAGAAGATAATAAATCTGAAGTGCTTTCTGTGTTGTTTCAAGTTTCGTCTGTGTGTATTTTTGGCTCACTTTGTTTGTCGACTGAACATCTGTTTCCCGTTTCTGTGCAGCCGACATGTCGCAGGACGGAGTGAACACCAACCTGAAGAAGAAGTCCGGGTTCGTGCCCTACAGAGACTCCGTGCTGACGTGGCTGCTGAAAGACAGCCTGGGTGGCAACTCCAAGACCATCATGATCGCCAGTGAGAAGCAAAAACATGAAATCACACGCAATCATGTAACATTTTTCAAAAAGAACTGATGTGTATTTGATGTTTAAAATAATTTCTTGTTGCAGCTGTTTCCCCCGCCGACGTGAACTACGGCGAGACGCTCAGCACTCTGCGATACGCTAACCGAGCCAAGAACATCATCAACAAACCCACCATCAACGAGGACGGCAACGTCAGGCTGATCAGAGAACTGCGGGCTGAGATCGCCCGACTGAAAGCTCTGCTGGTTCAGGGCAACCAGGTAAACAAGCACTGACGGAGCAGAATAAAGCCACAGAGACTCGGTACAGTATCTGTCTGTCTGCACAGATTCAGGGACGTCCACTGAGGATTATTCAGAGGGAATCTGGTGGTAAAACAAAGGGATGAAAGGAAACGACAGGTTGGGGGAGCAACAGTGAAATGAACAAAAGCTGTAAAATGTTTCCTACTACGTAGTTGGACTGAATTCTGGAGATCGCTGTAAAGAAAATGGACTTAATGCCTCTTTAGTTAATTTTTTATTTTGATTAATTGTGGTTTTCTGTCTGTAACTTGCTACTGGCTTGAACAATAGTGAGCATTATAATTGTACAACAGTCAGCCCAGTCAAGGTGTTTCTGACCCGTGTGTTTTGTGTTTGGGTCAGATTGCTCTCCTGGATTCGCCCACTGCTCTGAGTATGGAGGAGAAACTGCACCAGAATGAAGCCAGAGTGAGTCTCATGATGTTCTCATTGGTTTGAACCTGCTTGTTGGAAAGGTTGAAAAACACGACAACTGCAGCACCTGATTTGAAAACTGCTGCACCGAACAAGACATTTAAAGTTCATGTGAACAGGATATAGTAAGCAAGTAAAGTTTATTTAATCAAGGTTCTATATAATTACACAACACAAGGTGGTACAAAAGACAGTTTGTAGTTCCTTTATGCCACTTAAGTAAATGTGTATTAAAATATTTTTACAGATAAAATGGATAAAATGAAAAAAAACAGTTACTTATATAATGGGGAGAATGTAAACAGCAGCAACAAGATGATAACACGGTTTCATCTTTACATTTAAAAGTCTGACATTTGGGAAACAGAGTCCATTTTGAGCACCAAGCATCATCGATGAGTCTACCTCCTCTCATCTGGCTGGAGTCTTGTGCTCTGACAGCTCTGAACACGGACCGCCTGCCTAATGCTTGATCCGGGATGTTGATCAGCAGGGCCGGTATTTATCAAGCTTAAGCACTGAGAATTCATGAAATTTACTCCTACTTTCAAACTTAAGAATAAAAGCAAGTTATCAAATTTCTTAAAGCTAAGAATCACTCTCACACTCCAGTTATTTAAGAGAGCTCCAGAGGTCTCTCAGGTGGTTAGGGGCTGCCACTAGGGGCTTGTGATGGCAGTTAATAAGACGGGGTTGGACAGTGCAGGCATCATCTTTGTCAGCTGGTGTGTGAGGGACGTCATCTCACCTCTGACTTTACGCAGAAATACATTTTCAGCTAAATTGAAGGTTGGGATGACTCTTTATTTATTTGCCACAGGAAAAATGGCACCTACAGCTCCACACACTGTCATGAGTTTCATTGACTTCCCAACAATTATTTTATTGTGTATCTTAATAATTGAATATTCTTAAATAAGGAAATCTATACAGTGGTTGGTCCTTGGCTACATCATCATCCGAAGTCCTGTTTGCAGCACAGCAAAGTGTCGTGAATCAGCTCCCAGACAGACACTTAAGATTTAGTCCTGCACCTCACTCAAATTAGGACTATGATGCTTGATAACTAACTTTTAAGGTCAGCAGCACTGAATTCTCAGCAGTGTTCTTCTGAGATGCTTGATAAATATGGGCCCAGGTCTCTGTAAAGATGTGGGCAACAGTCTCTGAATTCTTTTGCATGGCCAACATGAGTCTCGCTTTGTCCAGAACAGACCTTTAGGAGCAGCCTTAAGTCCAAGCAGGGCTAACATGGCATAGCACCTTTCACAGATCGAGGTGCCAAAGTGCTTGACAATAGCAAAATATTAGAAATAAGGCCATCAGCAACAACATTGTTAAACTGATCAAACATGAGCATAAGAGTCTTCAGCTGAAGAGTTTTCCTCCTGGTTTCTGTTGATTTGTGCTGTTTTGTGTTTGCAGGTCCTGGAGCTGACTAAAGAGTGGACCAACAAATGGAACGAGACGCAGAATATTCTCAAGGTAAGATTGCGCGTTTGTTTATTATCATCTACTTGATTTTAACCTTTGGAAACCAACAACCTCTGTCAATGTGTGCTTGGCGGGAGACGGTTGTACTGAATCTTTTAAATTAGGTCTTCATTTGTCACCTAAAAACATGTGGTGTTGTTTACACAAACGGAGCTTTAAATCTGGCTGATCATTTTTGTCTTTGTGCGCAAGTTTGATTGTTTTTGTGAAAGTAGAGCTGAAATCATTTGTGTCTGCAGGAGGAGACTCTAGCTCTGAGGAAAGAGGGCATCGGTGTGGTGTTGGACTCTGAGCTGCCTCACCTCATCGGCATCGACGACGACCTCCTCAGTACCGGCATCATCCTGTACCATTTAAAGGTCAGAAATAACCCGAAGCACTTCACCTGCTGGACAGGACAAACAGCTCTCACAAACTTTATTATGTACTCCGTCTTTAAAACACGTTTCACCAAGTGTTGTCTCTGCTCATATCAGGATGGAAGTGAAAGTGATATTTAAGTCCACAGGCTGTTTTTTTTAAAAAAAGTACTGGGAATAAAAAATTCTTGCTTTTTCTGTTTTCACCTCAGGAGGGACGGACATACGTGGGCAGAGAGGATGCGTCCACCGAGCAGGACATCAGTGAGTGTTTCCAACAGATTGTCATACAGTATGAACCTGTTCTTTATCAACAACTAGGAGGAATGCTTTTTAATAAGCTGCAGCAGAAGACAAACGCCATCTTCACAGGTTACAACAACATTAACAAACAAGCAAACAATCCGTTTTAAAACGGCACATTTCATTTCACTGGAAATGCTCCACAGAAAAGTGAAGGAAATATAAGCCAATACATGCCCACATAAAACTCAGCCACCTGCGCAATAAGTCCATTCATTCCTCTCTACTAAATATTTTGCGGTCAACTGTTAGTGGTATTGTAACAAAGTGTAAGCGATTGGGAACAACAGAAGCTCAGCCACGGAGTGGTAGGCCACATGAAATCACAAAACTGGGTCTGCGCATGCTGAGGTGCACGGTGTGCAGAAGTTGCCAACTTTCTGCAGAGTCAGTAGCTACAGACCCTCAAACGTCGTGTGGCCTTTGGATTAGTTCAAGAACAGTGCGTATAGAGCTTCATGGAATGGGTTTCCATGGCCGAGCAGCTGCATCCAAGCCTTACATCACCAAGTGCAATGCAAAGTGTAAGATGCAGTGGTGTACAGCACGGCGCCACTGGAAGCAGGGAGGGGGATTATGGTGTGGGGTTGTTTTTCAGGGGTTTGGTTTGCCCCTTAGTTCCAGTGAAAGGAACTGTATTGGATAATTTCATGCTCCCAACTTTGGCAACAGTTTGGGGATGGCCCCTTCCTGTTCCAGCATGAACACCAGTGCACAAAGCAAGGTCCATAAAGACAGGGATGAGCAAGTTAGGTGTGGAGAACTTGAGTCCTGACCCCATCCCGATAGAACACCTTTTGTTGACTGCGAGTCCGGCCTTCTTGTCCAACATCTGTGCCCTGAACTCACAAATGTGCTTCTAGAAGAATGGTCAAAAAATCCCATGAAAACACTCCTAAACTTTGTAGACAGCCTTCCCAGAAGAGTTGAAGCTGTTATAGCTGCAAAGGGAGGGCCAACTCCATATTAAACCCTACGGATTAAGAATGGGATGTCATTAACCGTCATGTTCATGTAAAGGCAGGCGACCCAAAACCTTTGGCTATATTGTGAAACTATCAAAGGAAATCCGTCATAATCGCTGCAGGAAAAGATCAGTAATCAGGAAACTAAACTGCAAACATCAGAGGTTCAGCTTCAAGTCCCTAAAGTGGAAAAAATCCAGTCTCCAAGTCCATTACCTCAGTCTGAAGGATTTATTAATTAACTTCAATAACATGGTTAAGGATGCGAGAACACACTTCTGAACTCATTACTACACATAAATACAATCCCAGGTTTCTGTTTAAGACTGTGGATCAGCTGGTAAACCCAACTAAACCTAATGACGACTGTGAATTGTTTTTTCTTATTTTACCAATAAGGTGGTGTCAATCGGAGCCTCTATTACCCCCGCGGCCTCTTACTCAGAGGTTCCTCACCAGCAACAAGAGACTTTTAACCAGTTTTATCCTATCGACTTGTCTGAGCTTTTAAAAACTGTATCACAAATGAGAGTGTCCTCCAGCCCACTTGATGTAATACCTACAAAGTTTTTACTGAAAGTAATAGATTCTGTTGGGCCCAATTTGATCTCTGATTTCAACAGCTACCTATCTACTCGTTGTGTCCCTGATTATTTTAAAACAGCTTGCGTGAACCCACCAAGAAACCTGGTTTAGATCCCTCCCTCCCACATAATTTAAGACCAATTTCAAAACTGCCTTTTATTGCAAAGATTCTAGAAAGAATTGTGTCCAAACAGCTGCTCACTGTACTGGAAAATAACAAAATATTTGAAAAGTTTCAATCTGGTTTCAGGAGGTACCACAGCACTGAGACTGCCCTGCTTAAAGTCACCAATGACCTTTTAATGTCTGCTGATGAAGGCATGTCCTCAGTCCTGGTACTCCTGGACCTTAGCGCTGCTTTTGACACCATTGATCACAACATCATGTTAGACAGACTGAGGCACTGGGTGGGGATCTCTGGTACTGCTCTAGAATGGTTTTCATCCTACCTGTCAAATAGGAGGTTTTGCGTGTCTGTAAACAACTGTCTCTTCGTTCTGTCCAGTTAAATATGGTGTGCCTCAGGGGTCGGTCTTAGGACCCATTTTGTTTTCCTTGTATCTGCTTCCCCTTGGACATATTATCCATAAACATGGCATTTCTTTTCATATTTATGTTGATGACACACACATATACTTGCCCACAGACCATGGAATGCTGAGTTCACTTAACAACTGCCTTTGTGAAGTTAAAAAATGGATGTCGAATAATTTCCTCCAGCTGAACTCAGACAAAACAGAAATCCTGGTCATTGGGTCCCAGCAGATGACACTGCCATCTGCTGGTTCCCTAGTAAATCACATTAAGCCTGTGGCAAAAACCTTGGTGTTTGGTTTGAGAGTAATTTAAATTTCGAGCCGCACACCACAAAGCTTGTTCAATCATGTTTTTATCAACTTAGATCGAATTTTTGCTATATTTCTATGTTAACTTTTAAGGACACCGAGACCATTTTACACGCCTTCATTTCATCACGCCCAGATTATTGCAACAGCTTTTTGTTTAACCCAAAAATCTACTGATCGACTCCAGACTGTCCAGAACTCAGCTGCCAGGCTTTTAACCAGAACAAAGAAATATGACCACATTACTTCTATTTTAGCTTCATTACACTGGCTCCCAGTATGTTTTAGAATTGACTTTAAAATTCTATTGATTACTTTTAAAGCTCTTCATGGCCTCTCGCCTTGTTATATTTCTAAAATTTTAGTCCCATACACACCAGCACGTACCTTGAGATCCTCGGGCAGAGGTCTGCTGTCTGTTCCAGAGTCTCGACTGAAAACTAAAGGGGACAGAGCGTTTGCTGTCAGGGCCCCGAGGCTCTGGAACAGCCTGCCCGAGGAAATCAGGTCAGCTGAGTCAGTGAACTCTTTTAAGTCCCTTCTTAAAACATACTTTTATAGGAGAGCCTTTCCAGATCTTATTTGACTTTATTTTATCCCTTTTATTTTATTCTATTTTACTAGTTTTATATTTATCTTAAACGTGTATTTTAGTCTTTTCAGTGTTTTCATGCTTTTATCTTGTATTGTTTTTGTATTATTGTCTCTTGGGTATTATTGTCTTTACACTTGT
>NC_060150.1:52078392-52107707 GCF_021292245.1 Micropterus dolomieu | reverse complement strand
CATGAACACCAGTGCACAAAGCAAGGTCCATAAAGACAGGGATGAGCAAGTTAGGTGTGGAGAACTTGAGTCCTGACCCCATCCCGATAGAACACCTTAAGTTGACTGCGAGTCCGGCCTTCTTGTCCAACATCTGTGCCCTGAACTCACAAATGTGCTTCTAGAAGAATGGTCAAAAAATCCCATGAACACACTCCTAAACTTTGTAGACAGCCTTCCCAGAAGAGTTGAAGCTGTTATAGCTGCAAAGGGAGGGCCAACTCCATATTAAACCCTACGGATTAAGAATGGGATGTCATTAACCGTCATGTTCATGTAAAGGCAGGCGACCCAAAACCTTTGGCTATATAGTGTATAAGCAGTGTTTGATCTCTAATGTAGTGTTTTAAGAAATAATAAACTAGATGGCAAGTATTAATCTGTTACAAATTAGTTTTTCTCCAACAACAAAATAAATATCTTAATAAAAAAATTAAGTGCTGATTCGTTTGTGATTCAAATGAATTAAATCAAACATGTATTTGTTATTGTTATTGATAAATCATATTGCAATAATTATAAATTTCGTTTTATCGCCCACCGCTCTTTTCAATCCATTTCTTTTAAACACTAGCTCTATAACTTTATATATTGTAATTGTGCAGAAGGTGTTTGGCAGTGAGTCGTATCCATGTCTCTGCTGTGTGTTCCTCCTGCAGCCCTGCACGGTCTGGACCTGGAGAGTGAACACTGTATGTTTGAGAGCCAGAACGGTACAGTGACTCTGGTGCCGCTCGGCGGGGCTCAGTGTTCAGTTAATGGAGTTCAGGTGACGGAGCCGTCGCAGCTCAACCAAGGTGAGAGGACGTTGTCTCGATGTCAGAAGTTTAAAGCTGCACTGGCTGTTTAAAATAAACATGTTTAAGCTTCAGACGTGAAAGAGGAGTCTGCCCTGTACAGTTTTCAGTTCTTGTGTTGTCGTCCAGGTGCTGTTATTCTGCTCGGCAGGACGAACATGTTTCGGTTCAACCATCCAAAGGAGGCGGCCAGGCTGAGGGAGAAACGGAAGGTGAGACCGGCTCTCCTCCTTTAGGACCTGAAGGTTTCACTGAAGCGGTTTTCACAATGAGACTGATGTTTGACCTTTACCTTCTCCTCAGAGTGGCCTGCTCTCCACATTCAGCCTCTCTATGACGGATCTGTCCAAGTCCTGTGAAAACCTGTCCACTGTGATGCTCTACAACCCCGGGTGAGTGTATAAACACATAAATAACAGCAGCTGCTGCATGTGATTATCAGCTCAGACTGGGGCTGGGCGATATGGCCAAAAATGTTATCACGATAAAAACATTTCATGTCATTCGATATCGATAATTATCATTATTGTTTTATTGCCCAGCCCTAGCGCAGATCCTGCAGTGCATCTCCCCCTCTGCATCCAGACCACTTCAGGACTTCAGGCTCTCTGTTTTCAGGGCTTCTGGTCTCAGCATGCTGCAGATCAAATTAGTTTATCTGCATTTGTACAGCACTGACAAAGTGCTTAATTAAAAAATGTGGCTCAAAAATGTCCCACTTCTTCAGGATTCACAGATCATGAAGAAACGGATGGATTCTGCAGGAAAAGAGATGAGACTCAAAACTTTTAGAAAACCAGGATGAATTTCCAGAGTTCAGTTACTAGATGATCTGTTTCAGCACACAGGGCTCCGTCCGGAGCTCCTTATCAAACATAGTTTTGACTTCTTGATGTTTATCAAGGTAGCGTTAAATGTTTTCTGTTTGAGAAAATCTGCTGGACACGACAAACATGTTGCACCAGTACAGCCTTAAAGGTTACGTCTGGTGATGTTTTTGAAAATTAAACGTAAATGTTAAATGCCTCCAGAGGATGAACACTAAAAGCCAGTTTATACTTCCGTGTTGAATCTACGCTGCAGCCTGTCGCTCACCTCCCCAAAAAATGTAACTATATGTCACAGCGATGCAGACTGCAAGAACTGTGATTGGTCGGCTTGGTAGCGTCGTATTTCTTCCTGCGCGTTTTCTCCTCCTTCTTCTCCTCCTTCTCCTTCTCCTCCACGTGTCGTACATACCATCTCCTCCGATGTCTTTCACTAAAAGTAACTCATGTTCGGCATCGATCAGCTCCCACGCCAACACGATCTGCTCAGTTTCAGTTGCCGTTTTTTGTAGCAGCCAAGCGGGAAGCTTCCAGTCTGGCTCCATTAGAAATAATGATAAAATGAGGCTCCTTCTCAGCTGATTTATTCCCTCAGTAAACACTTTCCTGATAAGTTTATGGTCTCAGTCGCTAGTTTAAAGTCTTCTTTAACACAGCATGATGTTCATTTAGTAAATTATGGTCCCACTTAGAGGAACATAGACCAGAAAGCAGGGGAGGCTTTAAGGCGGGATTATCTATGATTGACAAGTCGTTACCATGGCAACCTGTCAAGTTAGTGACTCATACCCTTGGTACTGTGTAAATTTATCACCAGCACCGTTGAAAAAGCTTATTAGGAGTCGGCTGTTCACTTTCTCTGGTGAGCACATTTAGTTTTAAGACTGTTGTTCGCTAGACAAAGATATCAGCCCTGTTAAAATGACAGTTACAGTTGCACCTAGCTAAGCAAGCTAGCTAGCTCCGCATACAGCTGTTAGCTCCACCATCTCGTCCAAATCAGGTCACGTCCCGTGTTGATGGTTGCAAAAACTTAACATGGTGGCGTCCTATCGGCCAAACTCGAGGCTTCTAAATGGCGTTCCACAAACCAACGGGTAAGGTCACGATGACTACGTCCACTTCTTATATACAGTCTATGGTAGCAGCCTACTCCAACAACGAAGAAGAAACTCAACAGTGGCACATGGAAATACCACCGCCAACTAACGTTTTGGTGGTGTAATGACAGGTAACTCGGACACCAACGCACAAGTTTAAATGCTCATCACGGCGTGTAGTCTACACCGCCGACTGTGGCGTAGACTCAACACAAGTATAAATTGGCCTTATTATGAAATGGAGCTTGTTTTTCTCAGTGTAATCTGGTTAATTTTAGTCAAATATTTCAGTGTTTCAAGGATTATTTTTTCACACATACAAATGTAAAGGGAGAATTTCCTCTTGTTTATTTTGGTCGGACATCTTATGTTTGTCCAGAACAGAACCTGTTCTGTGTAAGCAGCAGTGTGTTTTGTTGGATCATGAAGCACACAGTTTTTTCTTTTAATCTGTACAAAGCCCGCTGGAATTAACTATCAACCCCGTCTTGTTGACAGTCTCTTCACTGAGAAGGGCCCCGTCTTCCTCAGGTAGACTCAGCCGTCCACTTCCTGTCTAACTGTCCCGTTTTTGACACAAAGACGTGTGTTGACTAGTCCAGTCTCTCAACCTGATCCCTCATTGTCCTTTTTTATTGTTTTAAGTTTGCATTTGCACTTCACTTTGCTGCTTCTGTCTCCATTTTGACGTCTGAGAGTAGAGAATGTATCATTGCTTTTTGCACATTGCCTGGATTTCCATTTGAAGCCTGTCATGTTGTTCGTTGACTGCTGCTTTCACTCACTGCACTTTAGTAGCTGTTGTGTTGAATGTTGAGGGGTATATATGTGTGTGTGTGTACTTTGTGGCTAAAGGAAGCTTGATGGAAAGTTTTTGTGTTTTACAGGTTGGAGTTTGAGAGACAGCAGCGAGAAGAGCTGGAGAAACTGGAGCTGAAAAGGTATTTTCTCAAAGACTAGTGAAAGACTTGACCATGTTCTGAATCATAGGATTAATGTTCAGTTGAATTTTATCACACTTGTTCTCTGTATTGACTCTGGTAATCAAATCTGAATTCTGTTAATCAATTAATTACATTTAACTTTCTGTGTGTTTCTGTGTCTGAAGTTATAAAAACTAACTAAAATTAAATCACCTTTTGTGGGACAGCATCAAAGAAACGAGAGAAAAGCTGCACTCCTATGATGAGAAAGCTCAAACACTTTTGAGTTAGCAGCAAAAGATTAGGACTGTTGAGGAGAAATCCTGTTCAAGCTCAAGTCATCATCAAGAAATCATTTATTAGGGGTGTGACGAGATCTTATTCCATGCCACATATACATTTGTTTCACACAATGAAAAACAAATGGAAAACTGATAACGTCGACTCGCGGAGCAAATAAACTCCGCACAGCTGATGGAGACCAAGTGAACCTCCCTCTCACACTGAGTGTTACAGAATGGTAACTGTTTAATGCTCAAAATTCAGCATTGAAGATTTTTTTTAAAATAGTGTTGGCTCAAGAAATGAGATTTGAAGTGTCTCGTCACAACCCTGCAATTTATGTATGTTAATGCTTGAGTATGTTGTTGCTGCTGTAGGAGGCTGATAAAGGAGATGGAGGCGAAGCACCAGAGTGAGAAGGCAGAGCTGGAGCGCCTGCAGCAGGAGGTGGAGAGTCAGCGTAAGGAGTCTGAGGAGGTGCAGCAGCGGATCTTGCGGCAGGAGGAGAGCCTCCGCCACCGCAGCCAGGACATCGAGAGCCGCCTTCGAGACTTCCTGGCCGAGAAGGAGCGCTTTGAGGAGGAAAGGCGCTCGGAGATCCAGGGGGAGGACCTCCAGCAGCGGAAACGGCTGCAGGAGAGTGAAGCAGAGGAAGTGCAGGACGAGGAGCAGCGGCGGCAGCATGAGGCGGCAGAGAAGACGGAGATCTACCGCGAGCTGGAGAGGCTGAAGAGGGAGCGCGAGGAGCAGAGGGTTCGTCTGGAGACTGAGCGGCGGCGGCTGGAGGAGCAGGAGAGGGAGCAGCTGAGCCTGGTGGGGAGGCTGGAGGAACAGCTGAGAGAGAAACACGAGGCGGCCACCACCCTCCTGATCCGGGAGGACGCCCGCCGCATGGAGGAGGAACGCCGAGCCCTGGCTGAGATCAGAGAAGCTCTCCTCCGTGCCAAAGAGGCTGGGGAGCGACCAGATGTGGAGGATGCCAGGGAGGAGGCGAGATCTGCCCAGGCCCGATACACAGACTTCAAGGAGGCTCAGGTGAAGGAGTTGGGCCAGCTGGAGGAGGGGCTCCGGCAGCAGAGGGAGCACCTGGAGAAAGAGGTCGCTGCTGAGCGTAACACACTGCTGCTCCTCGGCCACGGCCTCAAAGAACGGCAACAACAGCTGAAGGAGGCGCAGGAGAAGGGGGCGCAGGACGCTACAGCTGTGTGCCACGAGGAACTGCTGGTCAAACAGGTGGAGCACAGACTGCAGTGTAAAGAGCGCCAGCTGGCAAACGTGACCGGCGGCCTCCTCCCGGCGCTGGCCGAAGAGAAGCAGAGAGCCATGGAGATGCTGGAGCGCAGCGGCGGAGGAAGCAACGGGAACTGCGACAGCCCGCCGGGGCTCGACAACACGCTGTACCAGGTGGAGAAGGAGCTGGAGGACAAAGAGGAGAAACTGAACGTCCACTGGCACAGCGCTCAGCAGCTCCAGCAGCTCCAGGAGACCTACGAGTTCACGGCCAACGTGGCGCGGCAGGAGGAGAAGGTGAGGAGGAAGGAGAAGGAGATCCTGGAGTCGAAGGAGAAGCAGCAGAGGGAGGCGATGGAGCAGGCCGTGGCCCGGCTGGAGAGGAGGCACTCGGCCCTGAGGCGCAGCGTCTCCCTGGAGCCCGACACAGAGGAGCAGAAACACAAGAGCTCGGCCATCAGGAACCTGAGGACGGGGGCCGACCTGGACCAGCAGAGGTCAGAGCCGTGTGATAAAACTTACCAAACGTACAGATATACAATATATATTGTAGCAGATAGTTAAGAGTTAAATGAAGTTATAAAGCTGCGTGATTAACCAGGTAGTTAACACAGTGATAAGTTGTTAAAGGCAATAACGTCTGAAAAATCCTTTTGCGGGAGAACGGGAGTGTTCAATTTTAGATTCAATACCTTGTTATTTTAACATACTTAAATAACACCCACAAACAAAAGGAGGAAGCACAGGACATAACAGTGAAAACAAACAAGTGATAAAAACTTAAAATGACCATCGTCTAACAATAAAACCTGTATGCATTAAAGGTCAAACTAAATAAATAAATAAATTTGTATGAGGCGCTGAAACCAGCACGTTTTGGTTCACTTTGATTTAAAAGAAAAAGATAACAGAAGCATGTAATGGTTTAGATTTTTTCTTCTAAATCCCATTTTCCATCAACACACTGTCTCCTCACTTTGTGCTGCCCCCTCCTGTTTGTACTGACACTGGCGTGAAAATGCCAGAAAATCTGTGGAGCTGCTGCTCATAATCCTGTTATATTTTTTTTTTTTTTTTCCCCCTCCAGAGTGGAGCGGGAGATCCAGAAGCTGAGACAGAGGATCAGTGAAGGGGAAGAAAACAACAGGACTCACTCCACCAGTATGGATGAGAAGACGAGTCACAACAGTTCCCCGGTCAGCCACATCCAGAGTCTGAACACCCTGCTGCCGCTGTCAGAGGACAGGTACCCCACAGACCTCTGCTGCCTTAAAACTGCAGGGCCTCTGCTGCTGCTGCTTTTCATACAAATTTAAAAGGATTATTTCAGTATTTTTAAACCTGGGCCCTATTTTGTTAAAATGATTAGCAGGTATAAAAAGTCTCGCTCTAAAATCTTGTGAGCGGCGAGGTGTTGCAGGAAGATGCCTGTGGAAACATTGAGTCAGAGAGAAGTTGGCGTAACGTAAGGACATAAAATCTTGCCAGTAGCTCCTCTTCGTACACAACAAACTCCCCTCCTTCGTTTCCACCGGCGTCTACAGGGTCCAGGTTTAAAACGTACTGAAATTATCCTTTAACTTTCGTACTTTCGTCTCAACACGTAGATCTGTTTCTTTGTACTGTCACTGATTAATTAGGTTAGGATTTGAGGATTGATCTTTCAATCAAGCGTTTGGTTTCTTATCCATTTGTTGACATTGTTGCTAACGTTGGTTTTTCATTAATATGCACCAGGATAAACGCGTACATTGAGGAGGAAGTCCAGCGACGGTTACGCAAGATGAATCTTCTGAACGGCAGCAGCAGCAACATGGACCTGTCTCTGTCCTGTGAATCGCTCAAGGTAAGAACTTCATTCTTACTTGAATAAAACCCCACAGGTTAAAACAAGGTACTGCTGAATTGATGAATTTTTTTACAACTCGGCTTCCAAGCCCGCTGTGTACACCAGCCTTCACTCTTTCAGTCCATCCAGACGCCTCTGACAGAAAGTTAATCACCCCAGCTATTTTGGTAATCGATTAAATGTGAGAATTTGCTGTTCTGTGTTTTAATATCATCTGAAGACATGGGCTTGGACTGTTTACTGGTGTATGACGGCCCAAAGTATTAATTGAGTAATTGGCAGGTTAATTGATCATGACAATCTGTAGTTGCAGCCTAAAAAGTCTTGTGATCGTTTTGCGATTATGGACAGAAAATAGTTAGTGTGGTCTGTTCAAGCCAAGAAAGGCCGGGGTTTCTCTCCAGTTGATGTAAGTAAAGGATCCGGCTGCTTTACAGCACTGGCCAGTTCTAGCTGTAGCTGGTAAGGTTTTGTAGACTTAACACATCATCATCTGGGGCTTCATTTAAATTTTAAAATTCTTATTTCACTCATAAAAGTAAAAAGTGAATAAAGAAATGCAGCCGGTCCAGTGACAGATTGCCGTCAGAAGCGTTTTTCTCTGTGTAGAACTGATATTTAGCTCTTTAACCCTGCAGGAGGAGGAAGATGTTAGCGACTCTAGCTCTGTTAGATTAACAGATGAGGTAAGACCAGGTTCTGCTTGCTCTGAATGTCCCAGTGAGACTTTCCCTGCTCTGTAATCTGCATGACTTTCCTAAATACGGTTATGGATCCACTCTTCCATCAATCAGTTTGGGTTGTAGTTCTTTAAACTGGGTTCTTCTGCACCTTTTTTATTTATCCTGGTTTAATTCTTTATTTTTTTTCCCACTGTCATCATGAAGTATAATATACATTAATCAGTTTAAGAATATTCACTATATTATTGAGATTTATTGAGAGTTGATGTTTAGTTTTATTGTTTTCAGGATGATGAAAAGCTGCAAAACATTAACCCAAGGAGGCTTAAATATGAGGTAAGATCAGGATCCTATATTGGTTTTAGGATTATATTCTAATTTAATTTAAATGAATGATTAAAAATCTCTAATCCTGTTATGATTTTACAATGACAAGGGTTCCGTATACTTTGCATTGTATAAAAAATATGCCTGTTATCGTTCATATGGATGGTACAAATTACATGTAAATATAAAGAAATCTTGACATGATTCCTCATAATTTTAGAAAATTCAAGAAATTGTGAATGGGTTTCCATATTTAATCTTTAAGGGTTGCCAAACAGGCATACACAGACACAATTTTGTTTTAGAATTCCAGGCACTAATATCAGTCACTCCAGTGGGGTTTTGAAAGTACGAGATGGAGGCTGAAATAGCGAATTTTGTGACTTGTGAACTCTGAATGTTACAGTTGAGTTCTCTTTTTTTATTTTTGGAAGAACCAAGGAAAGGAAGCTCATTCTCCTCCTTGTTTTTTTTTTGTTTTTTTTTTAAGACGGTAGCAGAAATGGAAAGCAAACAATCGTACATGGGTAAAATAGTATTTGCAGATGCCTTTTTCCCAATCCAAAAAGGTGCAAGATGGGTGGAGTTTGAGCCAGAAACTTCCATCCATCCAGTCACAAAGGGAGGGTATCATCATTGGAATTGTTTGCACATGCTACTTTGCCCACGTTTGATTGGAATTTAAAGTTTTTAAGAGTATTTTTTTTTTGTACACATCATCCTAATTTGCATGCCAAACCTTCCTCACACTGTTTGTTTCGAATCACTTACAACTGACCTGTGCACCTGGTGATGGAGGAACTGTAATTCTCAATGGGGTGGATTATGGACGCAATATAATTCAAAGAGCCTTCACGTCCTTCTTCGACTCCCCCTTGTGCACACAGAGAGCCAGCGGGTTGTGGTCTAGCTTCCTGCCTGCCCCGGAGCGCGAGGCAAACTCCCCTCTTCACATCGAAGAAAACATGTTGGAGGAACCGGAGAACTGCCTCTTAAAGCTTCACATAGAAGAAAAACTGGAAACCCCAGCTGAAGTCTTGATTGAAAAAATGCCTTACAAATATGGTGACAAAAACAAATGGTGGCGAGGAGGAGTGAAAATCCCTCCAGGAGACGAGGGCCGAGCTGTTTGCGAACTTGACTGTTGCGACAAAACCCTGGCAAACATCGAGACCAATAGAGTTTATGAAAACAAGAATATCACTGCTGAAAGAAGAAACGATTCGGCCTTCTGTGTTTGTGATGATGATGATAAAAAGGTTGACGATGGAGCGAAAGAGTTGCTGGTAAATGGACGCTCTCTTTCTTACTCACAGGTCAAAGTCAGACACCAGACATGTGACTCGGGGATAGGAGAAGATGCAGAAATTTCCAATAATCAGTTGTCAGAGTCACAGAACTCTGTCAGTTCCAAACAGAAGTCAAAGGAATCCTTTAATGGTCAAATCAAACAAGAGGCCGACACAGGAGCTGAGAAAGTGGCAGCCAGCAGGGGCTATGTTGTGGGGTATGTTGCTGGAAAGCTGTCTGAAGCATACAAAGATGCTGGTAGAAGGCTGCAGGGCACACGGGACATCATTCGAAATGTACCAGTAGATGAAATAAAAGTTGTACTCTCTCGGTACGTGACCATGATGTCCAAAGAGCTGCCACTTGTTCATCTAATGCGGCTTAAACCGGAGCCAGAACCTGTAAACAGAGTCAGTTTGGTTGATCTGCCGAGGGAACGCGCCCTTGGTCTTACTCAGAATTGCAGCATGTCTGCGATCCCGGGCATCTCGGGATGGCCCGAAGGCTCTCTGTCGTCTCTCAGAAACGCCTGTCCTGAAGTGTTTTACCAGAGGCTGGTCCAGCTGCCGCCAGCTTTGTCTCGGCTGCAGTCACTTTCATCCCAGAAGATGCTAGAAATGCTGGAATCTCTGGTTCCTCGAATGAAGGTCAACAAGCTTTTGAGCATCTTCTGGCTGAAAACTGCCAACAGCAAGCAGCCGACTCCAAAGTCTGGGTGCTTGGTTTTGTCGGAAAAGGACATAATAGTGCTGTCTAGTAAAACAAATTCAGATGACACCTTAGCGATTTTTCACCATTTTAATCTCGTGGAAATCAAGAAGGTCGAGGTTAGCTTGGCAGGGCAGCATGTCCGTCTAATGGACTGCACCCAGGACACCATCTTGGCCGTCTTCACCCACAGCAAAGAGCTCACCCAGGAATTCTGCAAGGCGTTACTGAAGGCCCTTTCTCCTGAAAAGTTCCCTGAAGGGACTGACCAACACCCATTACTCTTTGATGACCTCATGGTCCTCTCTCTAGATTGGACATCAAATGTTCCTGACATCATCCTGGACAGCGGTCTTCAAGTCACCTCCAGATTTAAGCGGGTCCTCGCAGACCTTCTCTACATCATCCATGGGAACATGGATGGTCCCGGAAAACCTTCCATGGCAGACATTTGTCCTCTGCTCTACACCAGCGTCAAGGTCATGAACTCCACCCGCGTGCATCAGGACGCCATTTTTCAGTTCCTCCTGACGGACACTCACGTGGCTCTGCTCCGGGAGGATGGCGTCTTTCACCCGGTGCCACGGGGCTCCAGCATGGTCCTCGCCCAGCCCCAGTTTCAGGGGCTCGAACTCCGGAAGCGATCGGAGATCAGATGCCTGCTTGTGAGGCAGACTGACAGCTGGCTGGTGTTAGAAATCACGTTTGCAACTCACAAACCACCGACTCAAGAAAGAAAGGTGGAGTCCAGGCTCTGCTCAGCTGAAGTGCCCTCCGTCTCGGATTACAGCAGTCGGTGCGACTCCTGGAAGTTATCTTTCGGCTGCACCTCAGAAGCTGTGATCTTGATTAATCATCTGTGTACCTGAGTTACAACACCTGAAGGCAGTTTCACCTGAACTCACTCACAAATGCAGTGTGCTTTACCTGTGTTCAGGAGAAGCAGAAAGTGTTCAGAGTTATTGTCCAAGAAGGTGATTCGTCATCGTGCCAAAGTAAAATGGACACATCTGAAAGTCTTTTTTAAAAAAACAGTTTTTAAACATTTTATAAACTTTTCACTCCATTATTCAAATGTTATTGCGTGATTTTGCCATCAGATCCGAAAGATTGTAATTTGAGATGAGGACGGTGTTGGCATAACTGTAATCTCTTTATATGAAGTCATAATGATGAAGATGAACCATTTCTACGTATTAATGACGTAGATTAATTCATCTGTGTCCTTGTCTGTTTACTGATTTTAGTCGTGTTCTTGTTTGTTTTTTGATCTGGTTCAAAATGTTAAAGTTTAGTCTAGATTTCTACAGGAAAACTTTCAGAAAAATGATTGTGATCTGCTGACTTGAAGAGAGAGGGAGGGTTTTTCTGATGGAATATAAATAGTGTGTATTTGAAGGTTTAATGTACCTTTTAAATAATTTCACATCGTAAGAACATGTTACGTTTGTAAACAGATTAATAAAGATTGAACTTTGTCCGATTCTTATCGTCTGATTATTTTTGGCTATCATAGTAAATCATTCTTAGTCGAGTTCAGAAATACCTTCACAGTCAACCCTTTACTCTCCACCTGTTTCTTCTTCTTCTCTTGTCCTGTCTTTTTTTTTTCTCCCGGTGACTTCCTTCCTCTGCAGCACCTGGTCTCTCGTCCTCTCGCGACGAGCGCCGATGGCTTCCAGGAGCCCGTTAAAGTTAGCATTCCTCGTTACTTTCTCCGCGGGCAGGGGAAGGATGAGCACTTTGAGTTTGAGGTGAAGGTCAGTTCATTTTTTTTATTATTATTATTTTTTCCATAAAATGTGTCGGGACACTACTCGAAATTCTGGTTTTATGGTTCTAAACTCAAACTCAGTGGCAGAAATACTTTATACTTAGGTAAACGTAGTAAAACCACAGTGTAGTGCTTATACTCAAGTAAAGTAAGTATTAGCATCAAAATAGACTCTATACTACAAAATTAAAATGGCCTATGTCAGAATAATTTGTATTAAATGATTAGGATTATTGATTTATTTATGTTTGAATCACTTTAATGTTGCAGCTGGTAAAAGTGGGGACAATTTTAACTAGTTTATATATTGCTGGATAGTTTAATCTTTAATAAAATATGGAAAAATCATATTTTGTATTATTCTGAATCTGCAAAATAACTGAAATTAAAAAGTACATTGTTTCTCATTGAAATGTAGTAGAGTAGAAGTATAAAAGTACCATAAAATGGAAATACTCAAGTACAATTTTGAGATGCATGTATTTTACTTCCGCTGCTCAGTGGCCACTTTATTAAGCACACCTGTACCTGTGTGTCTAATGCAATCCAATACAGCAGCTCTGCCATAACATCTATCGCAGTTTCAGTTTTCAGTTTTTGCTGAACATATGAATGAATATGTAAATTTATTACTGAGGTCCAAGTTAAAGTGGGTGGTGTACTGGACTACATTTTATTTAGACATCCCCAGTTATATGAAAACATAAATGTAATTAAGTTAAGCGCCGTTCAGCCTTCGTGTTATGCGTTTGTCACGGCTTGCAGTAATTCAGCTGCAGGTAAAAACCCACGCTAGAATTACAGGAGGAATTTGGGGACAAACTTGATAATATGATTAATTTATATAAATATCGCGTTAAGGTTTCTAGATGAATCTCAAACTTCAACGTGGACAGCCCTAATTTACATACACGAAGGGGCAGAATATTCGAAACACCTCTGAATATAATGCAGTCCAATACCGTCACTAACGAGTCAACAGAAACCTTTTAATAAAACTTTATTAACAGTTGTATTGGAATGGTATCAGACTGTTCAGGTGTACCTAACAAACTGAATATTTTTGGTAAATGTACGTCTGTACTCTGGATCTTGTGAGTTAGCTGTGTGAACCTGTAATCTGGCTCACAACCTGAGCTCTGTGCTGATCTAAAACTGACAGACTAGCACCTTCCTGTGAAGCTTGTTTTGGCGGGAAACTGATAGGTCCAATATTGAACTAAAACAAGTCTGCCTGCAGTACATGAAAGCCTCAGAACCCAGTTTTGTTGATTTGGTAAAAATCTTTTGTCATATACAAAGGTTAGAAAGGATCAGATCTGAGTCATGCCCATGATTTCGTACACTGAAGTGTAAATGTGTAGATTTTTTGTGTAGTTTTCATCAGCTGTTTTTGTCTCTTTCATCAGATCACCGTGATGGACGAGATGTGGACGGTGTTCAGACGTTACAGCCGCTTCCGGGAAATGCACAAGAGCCTCAAATTAAAATATCCGCAGGTGAGACTCTCTGATCCACTTTAACAAAATATTCACATTTGAACCGTATTGGTCTTTGTTAACGTCACTTAAGTCCACGATGGTCTCTGTTTCAGCTGGCCGCTCTCGAGTTCCCTCCCAAGAAACTGTTTGGAAACCGAGACGAGCGGATGGTCGCTGAGCGTCGGAATCACCTGGAGGCAAGACATTTTAATACAGTTTGATTCTCACTAGGGCTGCAGAATTAATCAAAACATCCAAATCACAGCAGTGTTTTGATGAAGGTAAAGTGTGTGACTGTACAGCAGAGACAGCCTGGCCTACAAATCTTCTCCAGATGTCAGTAAACACATTTCAGACCTAGGGCTGGGCAATAAAACAATAATAATATCACAATATAATTTTCCTCTATATCAATATAATGTTCAATATATTGTCAATAAATATTTGGTTTAATTCTATTGAATCAAAAACAAATTAGCACTTCATTTTTCTATTAAAATATATACTTTGTTGAGGAAAAGGCACTGAAAAAGATTTACTAATCAAATTTGTTAAATTTTTTTATCATAATAGTTTTGAATGTTCTCCCTCAGATTTGTTGAGTGATCCACTGTTTGGCATCAAGTGTTTGTCCCATTCTGACCATAAAGAAAATTTGAACCACATGATTAACCATCTGGTTTCTTCAATTTTCAGTCAGGAGCAAAAATCAGCCTTTAAACTTGAAAGAAATAATGATTTGACATTTATCGTGATAATTATCGATATCGAATGACATGAAATGTTTTTATCGTGATAACATTTTTGGCCATATCGTCCAGCCCTATTCAGACCCCAACAAATGTCACTTCCTCATGATTTTTTTTATTTTATTTTATTTAAAACTTTGTTTATTGTGTTTCAACGTGATAATACAGATACACAAGCGTGTAATGGAAAACATGATTTTAAGTAGGGCTGCGACTAACAACTGTTTCGATAGTTGATTATTCAATCAGTTATTAAAACGAATAATCGGCTATTTGGATTACGAATCACAAAATTACACAATGCCTCTCCTTTAGCTATCGGCTTTTAAATCAAACTTGAGGTTGTTTACTGTATGTGGAAATTATCAAGACTGTAAAATAAATACTGCTTTCAAAAAACGTTTCTGCTGCAGCAACAGAAAGTTCCACTGAAATCCAGTCCTTTCATGGACCGAACAGGTAAATACAGTAAGAAATAAGTGTCTGTGCGAGCACTAACCTGAACAGCTGATCTGCAGTCTAGTGACGGAGGAGCTTACACACCGGTACTGCAACACAAACTGACACTATATTTATACAAAGAAAGGAATAACTTTGTCTTACAGTTGCCGAATTTACAAGAGGGGACCAATAATAACAATTTTAGTAGACAGCGTTTCACAAAGTTTATATAGTTTCCCCTAACTCACAACTTACTAAACTGTTTCTTTTAAGGGAGTCTGGGGCGGATTAGCCGCCGCCGCCTCACACATAGACGCTGCAGTTCACAACCTTTTTGGCTGTGTGAAGAGTCGAATGCTACCACTCTTGTGGAGGTTTTAGGTCATGAAGGTGTTAATACCAGCGCTGATGTTGTGGTGTTTTATTAACCGTTCACATCATTTCCCTCCATTTAGCTGGCGTTGTTGCTTCGGCCCGATGACGTCATGAACGAATTGATTATTAAATACGTCAATTCTTTGTTTCACCCCTAAATTTCAGTTTTTTTCAGTGAAAAGAAAAATTGTGATGCTAAAATGATCATTCCCAGTAATCGTGCATCATATTGCAAACTGTAATATCTGTCAGAATAATCCCAATATAATTAATTAATTATCCAGCTCTTTGTCTGAGAAATACAAATGTTAGAAGTTTAGAGGAAGGGGAGCTGACTCTGTGCTGCTGCTGCATTTTTTTTTTACAGCGTTATCTGAGGAACTTGTTCCGGGTGATGCTCTTGTCCTCCGGCTCTCCTCTCAGAACTGACGCAGATGGCGGTTTCCATCTCACCAAACACGCCATCTGCGAGTTCTCGCCGTTCTTCAAGAAGGGCGTCTTTGAGTACAGCAGCCACGGCACCGGCTGATCTAACTGTGAAGCCTCGGAAATCTTCTCCAAGTCAGAACAAAACAAACAAACTGCTCGGTGCCTTTTTGTTTCTTGGGAGAATCACCTCAGAAGGTCAAAGAAGGAAAAACTTGCAGGTCAGTTTCCTCTCCATCCTCCCGTCATCCTGCGGGACGAAGATCTCCAAGCTGCCACGTGCTGTCCAACTCTTAGTGGAAACTTTATCATGAACGTTAAAATAGGAAACGTTTCATTTCTGCATTATATATCCAGCCACAATTAATGATGCAACTTTGTTACGAACAAGAGATTCTGTTGACCGTACAAACACTTTATTTCACACAAACGGCTATATATTAAATATATTTACATGCTGCTTTGATATTTACGGCAACTCCCTCGTGTAGTGACAAAAAGTAGAAGAAAACACTAACGCTGTCGGGAAAGTCCCCGAGCAGCTCAGTGGAGATTTATCCTGAAGAACCACTGCTTTCATCTACTGCTGAAACAATTAGTTGAATAACTAAATGGTCAATCAGGAGAAAAAAGTAACTTATTAAAGGTACCTGATAATTAATTGTTTAAGTAATTTACGTGCACTTGTTTCAGCCTCTTAAATGTGAGGATTTGTTATTTTTCTGTGTTCAGAATCATTGTAAACCGAATATCTTTGGACTGTTAGTCTGACAGAATGATGCATTTCAGTACATTAACTTTGGCTCTGGGAAATTCTGTTGGACATTTTATAGACTAAGCAATTAATTTATTTTTGTCAGTGGGCTGGGCGAGGCATTAACGCTGGCAGGAGAACGGGTTCGATCGCCAAAATGCCTCGATGGCGCTGCAGAGCGGTTTGTGTGAAGGACACGTTTGTTCGTTGTTACATTTCTTTGCATGCAGACACGGTACAAAGGATGTGAAGTTGTGGTGCTGATGCGGGTATAAATTAATTACAAAGTGTTAAACACTCTGATGCTACAGTTTGTCCGACATGCAGCCTGCATGGAAAACGGAGCGAATATTTGTACGGCAGAGATTTAAAAGCTAAAGTCCCAAAAAATAGAATTGTTGTCAGACTGCTGATGTGACTCCAGCACTGTTTACAGATAAAGAGCAGACACAACTCACCAGGCACTAAAACCACGGTAACACTGTGGAAGAGAAGCTCAAACCATTCAGGAGTTGGGTTCATCGTGGTCTCACCTGCTCCAGTTTCACAGTCACAATTCTTCACGTCAGGTGCCCATAAGAACACTGTCTTCCTGCAATGGTTCCTCCTGTTGGACATGGATCCCTTCTTAATGTTCATTGGACGTGATTGAGAACAAATCCACACTCTTTCTTCTGTGCATAAAAAAGATTATCTAAAGTTAATATGAAGCTTTAACCATCCGAGTTGGAGAAATCAAGCGGATATTTTCCACAGTTACTAGACTGCTGAAGCCTCATATTAGTTTCAGATAAGCGTGTGGATTTTGTTCATCACATCCACTGACATCATCATTGTTAGATGGATCTTTTCAAGTCTAGTGTGAACAGGAGGGGATGATTACAGCAAGAAAAACCTCGCTTTTAAATGTTCATATGGTCACCTGAAGTAAGTTTTAACTCTTACCCTGCAAGGTAATTGTATAATTTTAACACAGTGTGTAGTTCAGAGTCATTTTCAGGATGTCCAGAAAAACAAACATGCAACTTGACAGTGATGTACAGAAACGTGTCTGATCTTTTAGTCTGAACACCTCACAACCGTTTCACAAAGGTTGCATTTAAAGAACCGTTGTTCACAGGACTGCGTAATAACACAGGAGTTTCTATTTTTCTGGTTGCTCAGTACATTAGAAAATCATGTTGAGTTGAATGATAATTTATAATAAATAAATAAATAATAAAATAATTTTTGCTAGAACACTAATATTCAGCAAGAAAATATTTTAATTAAAAACCTTATCAGTCAGATTAAACACAGGAGAGTTCTCAGCTGCCAGAAACTTAATTTAGGAATAAAGAAATAATCTGTCTTCACACCAGCTGTGAGTGAATGCTGTCAGGACGCTAAGACCTTTACCAGCACTAAACTGTCTATTCTTTTTTTTTTTCTTTTTTTTATGAACCTTTGAACTGCTAAAAGTTTAAAGGAAGTCCACACAGCTGTCACTGATGGCTGTCGAAGTTGCCCTGTGGAGGTTTCACACGGCGTCAGATCTCATTTAAACTGAACTGTGACTGCCACAATAACCAACATTTAACCACTTTTTTATACAAACGCTTTCTGTGCCATCTGAAAACATTTCTTTTAAGTCATGTACACCACCGGTCAGAAGTTTTAGAACACCCCCATGATTTCAGTTTGTATGTAAATCTAAGTAGTTCAAGTTCAGTGAAAAACCTTAAATGGGACAAAACGTATGCAGCAAACTGCTAAAAACAATGTTTACGACACACATTAATATTATATATAATAAAGTCCAAATAAAGCTTCTGAGGGTGTATTAACAGGCTGTTCCAACATGTTTACTGTAGAAATGTGGTTCATTTCTTTCCACTGCTGCAGAATAACTTGAAGTTGTTCTGAAATTTACATTATTTTTCAGTTTTTCTAACCTTAACTTTGTCTTTACCTTCTTTGGTTATTCTGCAGCAGTGGAAGGAAATGAAGCCTTCAAACATCTTTCTACAGCAAACATTGTTATTACACCCTCAGAAGCTTTATTTGGACTTTATTATATATATTATTTATAATAATGAAGGAAGACAGAGCGGCTGATCATCTGTTGATCCTCCAGTGAAATAATGAACAAAACTCCTTCATTTAATTGTTAATTTTAGATCTGACAATTTCTGTTTTGGTGACTTAAACGTTTTTTTCACTGGACTTAGATTTACATACGAAGTAGAAAAATGGAGATGTTGTAAACTTTTGACTGGTTGTGTGTGTGCATGTGATATCGGCAGGGGTTGAAACAGCTCCACTTTCAGAATTCCCAAATGTCAAGTAATCCCAGTTTTAGTGCCAACAAATTCCAAAATTTTACATGACAACACCAAATTAGCCATAAACGTATTCTTCAAATGTAGTTTTATCCTCACATTTGAAAGGACGTTGTGGTATTTAGGAGCATTTATTAGTCTTCAAAGTTAGAGATCATAAACGTCTCTGTGTAGTTTGGTCTGTGTTGGCGCTTTTCTGAGCTCTAATCACTTACTTTACGAATTCATCTAAGGAATATTTGCTTTTTAAAGCAGCATCATGAATTATTGAATTGGATGGAAGTTTGGCGAGAGGTCTATTGTCATGTTTCAGGACATCAAGAGTTGCTGAAGAGCCACGGACAAAAAGTGACCCACAAACCTGTAAAACAAACGATTAGAGCCTCAGAAGATGACGGTGTTGTTTCGTATACATGACGCCATTTTTCCTCACTGTATCTGCACAAATTCAAACGCATAATTTGACGTTTTCCCACATAGACAAATAACTCATTCAGAGATGGAATATTCTGTCCCTCTGGCAGCTCAACACTATATTACAGTGCTGATTTTATTTTCCAATAAATCTGCCTCTTTCATCGAGCTGCAGCTGTTCAATGCTGAAGTCTTCCAGAGCCTCGCTGTTAGCTACAGGAAACAGGTTTGAACATCACACCAGCCCAGTTGAATTTGCCTGAAAATGAACCACCAACCACTGACTGCTTTTTCATAAGCCATACTGTGTGTGTGTGTGTGTGTGTGTGTGTGTGTGTGTGTGTGTGTGTGTGTAGAATGTAAATGTTGATGTGCATAATTTTTCTATACGATGTGCTTGTATGCAATGTGAACAATTGACATTGAATGTCAGTAAAGGGAATGTACCACAACACTCAGACTGTCGACTGTTTTTTTCTCTCTGAATAAATAACTGTTAAAGGGATAGTTCAATACATTAAGAAATACGCTTATTACTTTATTAAAAGTTAAGGGTTATCAAACAGGACTAGTTTATAGCCATGCTAACTGCTTTTAGACACAGTGGTGCTTTGAGCTCAGTGCTAACACAGCATGCTCACAATGACGACATTGACGTGTTTATCAGGTATATTCTTCACCATATTCACCGTAACTATTGATTTATTTGGTTTATTACCAAAACTATTCGTAGCACAGCTGCTCGAGTCCTAAGACCAAGAAAGTGGATCACATCACTCCAGTTCTGAGGTCTTTACATTGGCTTCCTGTATGTCAAAGAATTGATTTCAAAATCCTGCTGTTAGTTTATAAAGCACTAAATGGTTTAGGGCCAAAATACATTTCTGATCTTCTGCTTCGTTACGAACCATCCAGACCTCTCAGGTCGTCTGGGGCAGGTCTGCTTTCTGTCCCCAGAGTCGAATCTAAAGAAGGAGAAGCAGCGTTCAGTTATTATGCTCCGTATATCTGGAACAAACTCCCAGATAACTGCAGGTCTGCTGAAACTGTCAGTTCTTTTAAATAAGACTGAAGATTTTTCTTTTTACCACTGCCTTTTGGGTAATATTTCATGCACTGCAACTTTTACTGTCCTGATTTTCTTTTCTCTAAAATAAAATGTATTTCAGTGTCTCTTTATATTTCCCTATGTTGCTTTAAGTTCATCTAAAGCATTCTGAATTGCTGTGTTGAAATGTGCTACACAAATGAACTTGCATAAAATACTTGGTCATAAAAAAGAAAAGGTGTTGGACACATCAACATGTTGACCTGATGATGGCGCTAGATGAAAAGTCAGAGGATCACCAACGTTATTACAGTTGGCCCCAATAGTTGTTGCAGATATTTCAAGTAGCCGTAGAACTTGTTGGTGTGGCAAGCGTCAAATTCCTCAAATTATTGACTTGAAACTGCATAGTACGCGGATGAATGAATTGAATAGTTCGGCCCCCTTGTCACAGATACCTGATTCAGTCAGTGTCCGATCGGTGCATCCCTATTAAAAACCACATGAAACAAAGCAAAGAGATATTTCACTTTTGTTAAACAAATCGTTTTCATCAAATGAAACTTCAATGTAACTAATTCAGCAATGCTATATGCTACAGTGAATGGAAAAAGTAAATACAAATTAAAATGAGGAAACTCGAGATTGAAGAAGTTACAAATGTCTCAAGTCAAAAGGATTGTGATAAAAGCATTATTTATTGTTGTTTACAACAACCTTAGTGATTTAGTTTACCTGGTAAACACCGTCATCACCAGCAGCATCAGAAAATTCTCAGCAGCAGGATGAAGGACGAGTCCCCTCAGAAAGAACATTTAGATATGTTCAAAACAGTATGTAAAATCTGCGTGTTCATTATCGCATGCAACTCGTGTTTTGATCAAAGAGAGCGAGAGGTAGAGAAGAAGTCAATTAGTTTGGATTTGAAAATATCCAGGTGGAGCAGAGTGTGAACATGACACCTGGAGGAGTTCAGTGTTTAGCGGCAAGTCCGGCAGAGTTCTGTCCCCCCAGGATCTGCTCTGAGGGCCTGAAGGGAAAGTCGTACAGAGGAACACCCACAGCCTTCAGCTTCTCCCTACAGGTGTGCAGCAGGTCGTCGTACTCCTGCAGGTCAGGGGTTTGATGTCATCACCACATCAGCTGACAGACTTCTCTGAGAATCATTGATTATATTAAAACAAAAACCCGACTGACCTTTCGATCCTGAGCCAAGTCACTCTGCAAGGCGCTGATGGTGGCGTGCTTAGACTCCAGTATTTCCTACAAGAAGAAAAACACTTTCAGGTATTTGTTCTTGAACAGTTGGAGGGTCTGTAAATAATAACAAACCAAGCACAGAACCTTGTGGTGCCACTTCAATCATTAAAAAGGAAGTTGTTTTGAGACCATCAGTACAGATCGCCTTTGTTCTGTAAGACAAATATGCTCAGAGCTGCACAAATCCAGATGCAAAGACGCATTTTTTAACTTTTGGAAACATCAATATGAAATCACCTCGAGTCTGTTTGCGGCGCTGCTGCCTGTAGTTTGGTCGACGTAGGAGGCCGAGAGCGCGGCGCAGAGCTGAGCTTCCTTCTTCTCCAGCGTTTCAGTCAGCGCTGCCAGCTTCCTCTCCAGCAGCAGCTCCTTCAGGCCGCTCTTCTGCTGCACGTCCAGGATGGCCTCTGTCTGCCGCTTCAGCAGCTCGTCTCGCTCCTGCTGAACCTGCCGGGCACGGAGACGCTCGTATGAAGACCTGCAGGGCTGAACGGAAGGTAAAACCTGTGATGTGACTGTTTTACCTTTTCAAACGCCTGCAGCAGCAGCTCGTGCTCCACCGTCAGATCCCTCAGCTCCTTTTCAACGACCTTCACTCGAGCTCTGGTCGTCTGTCAGATGCATAATTAACAGTTTGTTAACTCATGTGAAAGATGGAAAAATATACAGAAATTTGACTCAAGATGCGTAGGTTTTCCTTAAGCACGGGTAACAATGAGTATTAATGCACAAAATATCGTAAAATAAACAGATATCCAAGATTATCTGCTCAACTTAAAACACTGAAATACTAACATGAAATAAGCTTCATTTTTAGTTAAGAGAGCTTTCTGAACCCTGTGCAGTGAACGCACCACCATCGCGGCCTTGGCCTGGTTGTAGTCTTGTAGCTGTTTTTGGAGCTCGGGCAGCCTCAGCTGGGCGTCCTGCAGAGAGACTCTCAGGCGTTTGTTCTCCTGCTCGGCTGCTGAAAGCTCTTTGTCCGCTCGCGCCTGCAGCTTCGTTGCCTCTGCAAGTTCCTCCTACCAAACAACAAACAAAACCATGGCAGCCACCTCAAACCAAAACAGAAAACCCTTTACTTCACATCGTCACCACATGTGGTTTTCTAGTCAAGGTTAGAGCTTTCAAATAAAACTGATTTATTCACAAAATATAAGAACATCATAGAGCCAAATAAAAACACACAATAGGGACAATTTATTGTAGCTCCAGAAACTGTTTCTGTGAGAGCAAAATAACTATTTACAAGTTAATTATTTGAAGGTGGAGAAAAACACATTTGTGAGTGCCTGAAGTAGACCAATTGGTAAAAAATTGTGCATCAATTATTTTTAAATAAGTAAATAAATCACTTCTCAAATAATTCAAATATACGTCGGGACAGAAGATGCAAAAATGCTGAAACATCTTTGTGAAACAACTGAATAAATATTGTTTTAGTTCAGGGAACCCTTACTGTGAGAGCAAAATAAGATATGAGATACAAATAACTTTTATATGGATATGTTAACAATAATGACCTGAACATTGAACATTGCCTGAAAGTCTATAGTAAAAACAAAACTCTAAATAAAGTGAATCAACCTCTTCACATTCCTGCCATTAAAGTTCAGTAGAAACAGTGAGTTTTTAATTTGAGCTGTTACTCCTTCACTCCAGCCTGTACCGCCTCTCACCTTCAGCTCCTTCTGATCCGCCAGCAGTTTGGTTTGAATGGCCGAGTAGTACTCCTCAGCGCCTCGGAGAGCTCTGTCGTGGTCCTCCACCAGAGTCACCACGCGACTCTTCATTCTGTCCTCAATCTCGTTGATCTCGGCCCGCCGCCTTTTGCCCTCCGCTTCGATCATCGTCTGCATTTTCTTGTGATATTTCACCTCAAGTCCTGTTTATAAAGCAACAGAAGGAAAATGTTTAGACGGGTTTTTTTTTTTATTGTAACTCAAATGGAAATGGGGTTTATTCACCTCTGATTCTTCTGTCGTAGCTGTTTGCCAGCTCCATTAGCTCCACCTGGTGTTTCTGTTGGGAATCAGACAGACGTGAGGCATAGCTGTAGAAATAAAGCAGCTGAAAGTTTTAAAAATGAAAATCAGACTCACCAGCTTCAGCTCCTTGATGCAATTTTCGTTGTGGAGCTTCTTCTCCCTGAGGTCCGCCTGCAGGCCGTGCTTTTCTCCCTGGAGCGCAACCTCTGACTCTGTGTGCTGGTTCTGGATCAGCGAGGTTGAGGCGATGCCGTCCGTCTTCAGCACAGAGATCGCGCCGTGGTGTTCGGCCAGGACGTGCTTCAGCTTCTGCTTGTACACCTGAACGCCAGCACCGTCCACGCACCAATCAGACGTGTTTCAGTGTAAGTAAACTTTCAATACACTCACTTGAATCAGATGAATCATATAGAGATGGTGGGATGTTATTTTCTACAGAAGGAAATGCTAGAAAGTTTAAATAATTTAAAGAAAAAACTAAATTTTGTGCAGCACAAATGTGTTTTACAGGTTCCTCTCTGTTTGTTTACTGGTTCCTCTCTGTTTGTTTACTGGTTCCCCTCTGTTTGTTTACAGGTTCCCCTCTGTTTGTTTACAGGTTCCCCTCTGTTTGTTTACTGGTTCCCCTCTGTTTGTTTACTGGTTCCCCTCTGTTTGTTTACAGGTTCCTCTCTGTTTATAGGTTCCCTTCTGTTTACAGGTTCCCCTCTGTTTGTTTACAGGTTCCCCTCTGTTTGTTTACAGGTTCCCCTCTGTTTGGTTCCTGGTTCCTCTCTGTTTGGTTCCTGGTTCCTCTCCAGGTTCCTCTCTGTTTGTTTACTGGTTCCTCTCTGTTAATCATCTCTCAGATTCATCTTTTTCTGACCACAGTGGGTGCAACCCCACAATGATTTTTGATGTAAATTCAACTTTACATAAAATTTCTGAAAAATAAGACTAATTTGAAGAATATTATTTTGTTGTTGCAGAATATTATTTTGTTGTTGCAGTAGATAAATAGAAAGAAGAATATAGGTAAGGTGTGCGTGGACACGTCAGGCTGTGCAGTACTGAGAAGCAGTACATAGGAGTATAAGTATATGTAAATATATTTTTTTGGATTTTTACATACTCTACTACTCTAATACTTATGTTTTCTCTAATTATCTCTGTACTCTGGCAGTATTTAATCAAACACACACTTTAAAAACTAATTTATAAAAATATTCCAGTAAAAAATAAAAATAAAGTCTTTGACTAAATGTGCATGCAGCTCACAGTGATCTCCACTCGATGGCGCTCCTCCGCCTCCTCTCTCTCCCTTTGTCTGTTCCTCAGCTCAGCCTTCGTCTCCTCCAGGTTCCTCTTGGAGATTTCCCAGAAGGCCTGGATCTTGTCCCTCTCCAGCTGGAAGTAGCTCCTCTCCTCCCGCTCCCTGTCCAGCTCCTCTCGGAGGCGAACTATGTGCTCCTCCAGCTGGAAGTTCACAAACAACCCATACAGTGAGAGCTGGACGGTCAGTGCTCAATCCTACCTGTTTGTTTCACTTTATTATTAATTCTCTCCTTGATGGATCAGATTTTTTATTTTTGTTAGATCATAATATGGCTGCAGAGCACATATTTCTGCTTCACCAGGGGTTTTTAAAGCCTGAGACTGTGCACCTCCTCTCTGACAAAGCTTGGAAAAAGGTGCATCCCCTTACACTCCCCTTAGTTTTCCTGGATGATTATGTTATGATTATGTTATTTGATCCCATAAACACTCATCAGAGAGCCTAATATAGCAGTTTGACATCCTATCAGACTAAATCGAGTACTTAAACAAAGGAATTTATTAGTTTCTGACTCTGGGAAAGTGGGAAAGACTCTCTGAACTATCTATTTAACTAAACTATGCACATTTAGGCGGTCTCTCATCTCCTTCTGATAACATGACTTCTGTAAAAATGCCCCCCTGGAATGCCGCCTCCCACTTTGATGACCTCAGGGCTACACTAAGGGGGGTTGATGGTGCAGTGGACAAGACATGGTGTGAGAGACCCGGGTTCAATTCCCCACATCCACCAATGTGTCCCTGAGCAAGACACTTAACCCCTAGTTGCTCCAGAGGTGTGCGACCTCAATAGCAATTGTAAGTCGCTTTGGATAAAAGCATCAGCTAGATGAAAATAAAATGTAACTAAAACTTTAATTAGTGTAGCAGTTTAAAGTTGTTTGATGGCTCTGCTTTAAAAAAAATTATATTCTACCCTACATGCTCTTTGATGGTGGTGCTTTATTTTAATATTTTATAGCAGTAGTATCTGTAGAGAGGAGTGTCAGTGTGGATCTTTTGGATCAGGAAGCTTTGGAGATCTTTGGTTTACTGTTTACATGCTTCACCATAAGTAGAGATGTTAGGCTTCAAGCTAACTAGTAAGCAGCCATTCTGACCCAACACTTCTTACTATTAACTCGTAGTACACCATGCAGCAGCTTCCTCCATCACCCCAACCTCCTCTTTACATGCTCATTTTTTGGTATTGCACATAAGATTTATATTTGTGTTTTTCTATTAATGGGGGATTAGCTCCCCAGTCAGAATTAGTGTTGCTGCTCAGATTCTTGGAGAGCTCCCTCAAACAGCTGAGCCCTTTCCACCACATCTACCTGCACCAGGGCTGCATGTCAAGAACACTTAAGTCGAAGAAGCTGGGCTGGAGACCAAAACCAAAAGGTGCACATTCAGTGTTCTCCACACCGATGGGAAACTGACTAATTTGGGTCTCAGTAAGGGTGCAACTTCCTCCAGAAATAACATCAAAATGTTTGTTTATGTTAATATTAAAAAATTTTTAATGTCAACTAATATTGCATCATAAGATGTTTTTATTCTTAATGTCTGGTTCAATATCAGAGTAAAAGTAGGTAGGTAGATTTATTTTATTTTCAATATATCAGGTTATAGAGTGAAATTGAGTTTGTAACTCCCTTCTGCTGTCGCTCAGGGGGTAGAGCGGGTTGCCTGTTAATCAGAATGCCGGCGGTTCAATCCCCGGCTCCTCCAGGCTGCATGTCAAAGTGTCCTTGAGCAAGATACTGAACCCCGAATTGCTCCTGGCAGCTGTTCCACCAGTGTGTGAATGCAGATGTAGTGTAAAAGTGCTTTGAGTGGTCCAAAAGACTAGAAAGGTGCTATACAAATATGGAGCATTTAATATTGGCATTATCCAGAGTGGTTTATTATTATAAAACTTATTGGAAGCAGCATTGTAATGTCACTGGACGAGGGGGAGCAGATGTTTACTACTTTACATATTGTTGTATTCTTTAATATTTTAAATAAGCTGACTATATGTTTTTTTTAATATAAACTCTGTAACTGTCAAATAAATGTAGTAGAGCAAAACGCACAATATATAAGTACATCTGAGAACAAAGTAGTGGTAGTAAATGAAATCGTTCAAGTGAGTTTAAGTACTCAAGTCCTCAAAGCTGGACCAAAATATAAAAAGGGCTACATTTTCTACATTTATAAAATAAGATAATACACTTTATTTGTCATTGTAGGCAAATGATGACAGTTTTGTTTGGCAGCTCTCAGTGAGGAGCAGCATCAATAAAAGTAGGATAAATATATATAATTAATCAATATAATCAATCTAAATGTAAGGATGAATATAAGTATGAAAGAGGAGGCATCGTGGATTGAAGGTTAGCAGTGAAAGAACAAACTGACTGGCAGTATAAAAATATATTGCACAAAATGTAAAGATGGACCTCAGCACAGTTATTGATTCATTTCCCACACGTTAATGTGCTGGAGTTCAGAGCAGCAACAACAAAACACTGGGCTGCAGCTAGCATGTGAAGCTACACCCTTTCATGTTAGATAGCTTTGAGGAAGATAGCCGTATTAGCATCTCTGACCTGATCCTTGGACATCTCTTCTGTTGAAAGACCGTCCACCACAGCAGAAGAAGACTTCCTCTGCCCGGCCTTTTTGCTTTTGGTCTTCTTTGGCGGCTGCACAGAAAACACATCAACATTTACACCAAGCTAATAATAGTTAGCGTCCATGCTATAACTGTAGCTGGCTGATGCTAAGCTACTACATGCTAACCGTACTCCACAACATTACTGTGATAAAACTACTGATTAAAACAAAGCGTTTCCTCACCATGGTGAAGTATCGTGCTGTCCCACAAACGTCGGTAGTGACAAAAGTTTAAGTTTTAATAACTGCTAGCTAGCGTTAGCGTTAGCCGCAGCTGCAGCTCAGCTACACTGAGCCAAACAGCAAGCGCTGCCATGGCAACTTCTTCTTCTGTTCCTTTTCCGGCAGACTAGGCACGGTTAGTGCATTGCTGCCTCCCATTGGTGATAGTAACAGTCTACATTAAGGCTCCTCCTGTCCTATATTTTCCAATAAAGGCCCGCAGATTTTAAGAAGTAAATTAATTCCAATGCCCTCTGTTTTTGATTAGGACCTTCACCCATCAGAGTTTTAAAGATAATAGTTCAACTCCCAGATCGTTTAGACCCATGAATAACAGTCTCCTTTCCTCAGCATATCTCAGACAGTGCATGATGATATGTTTGACCAACTCCTCTACTCCACATTCTTGACGCTTGCCGTCCCTGTGTTTCCCCACCAGAAACAGTCCACTTGCCAACCCGCAATGTCCCAATCTTAATCTGGCCAATTTAATTTGATCCATCCGAGGCAAGTTCATCATATTCCCAGGGTTTACTGATTGTTTGATGTCATGTAACGTCTTTACTCCACTCGTGCTGCCATTGTTGGGTCAGGCTTTACTTGATGATGCTACAGAGCTCCAGTCTGTCAAATGGAACCTCCACCTCCACATTTTCCCTACCTCAACTTGCCCTAGCCGCCTCATCAGCAGCCTCATTCCCCTCAACCCCCACATGTGCTGGAACCCACAGGAAACCCACACTACACCCCCACCTCTCTGGCCTATAAACCAGTGTTAAAATCTCCCTGACTAAGTCTGACCTAGCACCATCTCTTTCTCCCCCTATCGCCATCTTTACAGCAGAGCCAACTCTGCTGTAAAGATTGAAAGACCATCAGGCAGTCGATGACACTGTCTTAAATGAATACGGGGAACATATAAACAAAGCCTACTTTCCTGCTCTCAGGGTCTCTAGATCCATCTGTATAAATTTCTATGTTGTTATTCCATTCATTCCTAAGATGCTCCTGTACATAATGTGCAACATTTCCTACTCTTCCTTCCTTTATTAAATGATTAACAGTCTACATCAGCTTCAGGCAATAACCAATAATGGATAGAATGCCAGTAGACAGAAGGCAGTATTTTCCTTTCATTAAGTGTGAGCTCTTCTGCATATGTGTTAACAGAATGTAAAACACTATATCTATTAAGCCTGCTCTCACCCTTTCTAAACTCCCAACACTCTGCCGACTGTAGGAAGAGCTAATCCAAAACTTTTGATTTGTACAAAATAATTTAATGCCAATTTTGCTCATGGCAGCCCTAGCATTACTTCCCCTGCTTCCACTAACAACGACAGAATCGGTGTTGTCCGGAATGCCCCTGTACATATCCTCAAAGCCCTAGATTGGACAACATCTAATTTATTAAGCATGGATTTAGCTGCCGATCCATATGCATGACACCCATAATCAAAAACTGATCTTATCGTGTATCCAACTGGACTTGGTTGAAGATACTGGAAGACGTTTCGTCCCTCATCCAAAGGACTTCTTCAGTTCTGACTGACTGGCAGGGAAACTCAGCTATTTAACCTCAGTGGGGTCGTTGGCCCGGGTCATCGATACCGCTGGTTCGTTAGTGTTCCTGGTTGCTGTGACGACAGTCGTTACAGTCGTTAAGACTACCTGTGGCCAAGACTGAACGGCCATCGTTGGTATCTTCACCTGAGGTCAATAGGTTACGTTTGTTGAGTTTCCTGGGAAGTGATGAAAGGACAGCATTGTAAGTGGGGGATAAGTGGTGGCGTAGACCCCCTCCTCTGTTCAATGACGGCTTCTCGACCCTGGTGTAGATGCTTCCTTGACACCTCTTTCAAACCATCCATCTTCTCTGTCTAAAATGTGCACCTGGTGGTCCTCAAACGAGTGTCCTCTGTCCTTCAGATGTAAGTAGACAGCAGAGTCTTGACCTGAGGAGTTGGCCCTTCTGTGTTGAGCCATGCGTTTGTGTAGTGGTTGTTTAGTCTCCCCAATATACAGGTCTGTGCATTCCTCACTGCATTGG
>NC_060150.1:52069242-52078292 GCF_021292245.1 Micropterus dolomieu | reverse complement strand
TACAGGAATTATCAGTCAGTCCACTCGTGGAAGTTTGGTTAGTAGAAAGTTCAATAAACTGAATCTTTTTCTGTTTCAGGGAGTCAAACTGGTGTCACGGGTGTTATTGTAGGTTTGGGGGTTGGAGCCATTTTGGTTGCAGTTCTAGCAGCAGGACTTGGTGTATGGTACTGCAAATGTAAAAAGGTAAGAAAACACATTCTGCTTTCACCTGCTAATTATTTATTGTGTAAGTTGTTTGTACTGATGATGATGTGTGTTGGACAGAGAGGGGAAAGAATGCCAACATGGAGCTATAAAACCTTCTTATGGTAAGTAGACATGCACATCTCATAAAATTAGAATATCGTGGAAAAGTTAATTTATTTCTAAGCTTAAAGCAGCTGAGGGCTACACAGAGGGTTAAAGCAGTTGATGTGCTGCGCTTACCGTGGCCACTTTGTTTGGTTTAGAAAGAATGCAACAAAGGTTTCTTAATGTAGCACACTTAAATTAATCTAGGTTGACCGAGATGTATACTACATTAAGAAAGTTGATAACGAATCAAAACAGATAAAGAAGATAAACAGAAAATCTAAGCAAATCAAATGAAGGCTTCATGTTTGCTGCATGAATTTATATTGTACTTTTTACTGAACACATATTAATGAAAGTTTCACTTTGATGTTTTTCACCATTTAATTTTGTTCAGGTGTTTGCAGAAAGATGAAACGTCTGAAGGACAGAATGAAGAGAGACAAAGTGTGGAAGAAGCAAATGTTTGACTCCATAATGAACCGCTGAGTAACTACAATTAAGCAATAGCTCACGACAGGCCGATATAATAAGCGTATATCAATGCCTGAAGTGAGCATTTGCTTTTAGAAAATGGTTACCAAGTGTGGCAAAAAGACAGTTTGACTTTGTTTTATAGAGGGTATGCGTTGATGTCACTTCCCCTTCCGGAACACGCTGGACTGAGTGGCGTGTTGAAAAATTGTAGTCTTGCCAAAAGACTGAAATAACAAACAAATTGCAATGTGACACTACGACACAACAACTCCCATGAGTACTACCTGCACATCGTGTTTGCTCATTGGTCCATTAGTGAAGCCTATTGTCTTTCACGCTACTGACCAACGACACTGTAAACAAGAAGACTGTGAGATCCACCAATGTGTCCCTGAGCAGGACACTTAACCCCCAGTTGCGCCAGAGGGGTGTGACCTCTGACATGTATAGCAATTGTAAGTCGCTTTGGATACAAGCGTCAGCTAGATGTTAAATCCACACAACAGGCGCGTCTCACTCTCTCACCTCTCTTGCGAGAGTGTGCACGCCAAATATGACATCCAGACTTTCTTCAAAGTGAATATAAAAGTTGATTCTGTCACAGGGCAGCCACAGCCCCTCAGACCTGTAGACCGTCAGCCTCCCCGTCTGCTTTTAACCTGATGGTATGATCTCTGTCATCACACGCAACTGGTCGCATGTAAGTGTGCGTGGCCGACCAGTGTGGAGAAGAACTGCACAGCAGAACGTGAGAAAGAGAAAAGGCAGAGCTCAGATGAGGAAAGTGCCCTTAAATGCTGTAAGATTACAGATATATTCATGATTAAAGGATGTGGTGTTACTACTAGCAGAGTTGCCTTTATATTACATTAAATCGTCCCGTCACAACTACATTTCCAGAGTTGATTGTTAAAATATAGAACTATGTTTTAATAAAAGTTGTCATGCCATAGGAAAGCAGAAGATGCGTCTGTATGCGAATAATCTGGGAAAAGACCTGTAAACTTGTTTCGTATCTCTAGTTACTCAGAGCGACCACAGATGATAAACATAAATCCAGTCAGAGCTCTGAGGAAAGGCAGTTTTTTTCAGTTTAGTTTTTTTCTTTTTAATTAAACTCTGACACCCATGCAGGAGTTTTATTATATATAATAAGAAGCTACTATTATAATGTGTTTATCTTAGTAGACTACATGTTTTCAAAAAAGGAGCTCTACACACAACCTTATCAGAGCTAATGATAATATTAGGACATTTTAGCACGCTATTGTCAACTTTTAATCGTATAAAACGTAATTTCCCAAAAACAAAAATTTGGCTAGTGAAACTGCTGTGTGGCTAGTAACTTTGGAAAATCACTAGCCACATTGGCTGGTGTACAAAAAAGTTAATGTCAAGCCATGATTACCATGGCTGCGTTTCTCAAACCGAAAGTAAAACAAGTGATTATTTGCTCAAAATAAAGGCAGACTGACTCAACAGTGATCCTAACTGCTTACTGTAGAACCAGCGGTCCAGCTCTTTCCCATTTTAGATGTGTTGTTTGTGTTTAAGCTGATTCAAGCTAACACTGCTGATTGTCTTTCTGCCACTCAGTGAGCGTAACTGCGTTCTGTGACATCATTCGCACACCCTCTATACTGCCAACATGAATACAAAAAGTAGTTCCACCAAGCTGCCGGTGGGCTATGACGGTTACTTAGCAACATACATCAAAGGATGAATTATCAGAAGTATTTATTTATGCATGTTGCCGTTTATTGTGCAGCCACTAGAAACTGTCCAGCGTCAGTAGATTGACTTTGGTAATCTGCTCGCTACTGTGTGTTTTATATTATACCTACTATAAAGGGCGGAATTGCGTCTCTTGTTGAGCAATAGTCTTTTGAACAGGCTGTTGAAACTTAAGCTTTGTTGCAATATCGCAGACATCGGGGGCAAGTAGTGCACTGCTGAGTGTGTTTGTGTGTGTGTGAGGGAAATGTTCAATCAAAGCAATGATTTCTGTCTCTCTCTCTCATTATTTATTTATTTATTTATTTATTTTTCTCAGCCGGTAAAATGCGATCTGTATCAGATCGCATTTTAATACCAGGTGTAAATGTGGCGTGAGACCCCTACGAAGCTCAGATTAATTCAATCAGCTTTATTGGCTGATTAGAATATATATTATAGAGATTATAACTTGAACCCTGTTTGTGTAGAGTGATACAGATCTGTGAAAAGGAATTCGACGTCATATCCGTTATATACGCTTTTGATTTGAGCTACAGATGCTGCTGTGAAATGAAGTTACACTTTGCTGCTCTGAAGTTTAACTGCATTAAACTAAAACTTAAGAGTGTTAGTTGATAGAACAAACTCAGTCCAAGCACTAAATGTATGATGTAAACTTTTATTTTGTTCTGCTATCAAATCAGCTGCTAATAACTTTGAGCGCTAGACTGCATGTGATGAGCTCACCTGCCTTAAAAAGAAACTGACCTGCCCTGCAGTCACGCGTTCACGTCAAGAATGGTGCTTTCTAGTAACGCAGCGTTACTTGGATTAGTAAAACTAGTAACACTAAACTACTGGTTACCGGGAAAAGTAATAATATTACAGTAACGCGTTACTCTCCAACGCTGTTCCCAGGTGAGATCTTGTGCATATCTGAAACGAGAAGTAGCCTACAAAACCTTTAGTGTCTCCAGAGGGAGCTGTGTGAAGTCTGATTCAGGCAGAAAGGTTCCAGTTGAATTTTCTGACTTCAAAAGAGTTCCAGGTGCATGATGGGTCGTGACGCCGAAAGAGAACCAAAAACGATGGCTGACCGTGGTAAACTGATGTTTCTGGCTGTTTAATTAAAAAAAGTCAGTAAATGTTGGTTCCCTGACACATTTCTGACACACATTAGCCAGATGCGTGCCAAATATCTAACGATAGCTACTTTTTCACTGTAAAAAACTTTAACTCCCCTCCAGCTCTCTGTAGCTCAGACAGTCCCTGCTACCTGCGTGTGCTGATCCATCCTTTCACCCAGATTCTTTGTCTTTATAATAACCAATAACAGCTCTTTTGTCTGTAGGTTCACATTTCACGTGTTTACTCGACAAAACGTGGTTTGGAAACCAGCGTCGGGTGACACAGCCGCTGTCAGCTCGTGTAGTGTGTGACCCCCTGTCACCGATCAGTAACGTAGTTTGAACGCCACGGCCGACGCTGAAAGTCGTGTAGTCTGCATGAGCCTTAAAACACACCTGGTTTATTCAACTATTTATTTTAGTTTTTGCTAAATTATGCTGGTTGGACCAACAATAGTACATTGATTATTGACAACTATAGATAATTATTGACAATTAGCCCTCATCCACTCTGTAGGGAAAGAGCCTCCAAGACACTGGCTATAAATAAAGTGCCTTGGCCACACAGAAAGTAAAAAACGTAAAATGAAAAGTGTGCAACACGTTTTACCTTTGTCCAGATAACGTGATAATATCACAAAGTGCTGTTGCCTTCCTCTCTCTAGCATTTTGAGCTCCAGCAGCCTCTGTTAAAGCTCCAGTGTGTAATATTTCTGAGGATCTATTGATAGAAATTAAATATAATATCCATAACTATGTTTTCTGTAGCATGACTACTTTTGATCTAATAAACTTATGAGAATTAATACAAAATTATGAATTTTAATATTCAGAGAATATTAATTCCCACGTTTCTGACCCGGGCGTCGGGGGATCAGTGTGAGTTAACTCCTCAACCCCCTCCTTTTCTTTCTCACAGGGAGAGAGAAAGAATTTGGAGTAGTCCAAATTTATTTGATATAAAATGCACAAATCCACACTGTATGTTCACAACATTTCAGTGGTGTGTAAAGACCTTAAATAATGAACCGTTATGTTTTTATTACCTTAGAATGATACATTTATATCTACATTACTTCTACAGTAGCCAACAAGGGACAAACACCGTGCGTTTTGTCACTATATTGAATACATATGAAGGAGAAGAACAAGTAACATTATTATTAGTAGTAGCAGTAGTAGTAGTAGGAGTAGTCGTTGTCTGGTTTATTAGAAGTAAGACAAGAGGTGAAATTTGGACAAATGGAGGAGCGCACGTATTATTTGGCACAAGAGCCGACCGAGCGTGTCGGCCACCGTAGCTTCTCCTACACGCTTTGAAAGGGAGAGTTGAGTGGTAACTGATGGTGCATTCATGTGGTGTGGGAATAATCTCAATCTTTTATCATTTATTATAAAAGTACTTATTTTATTTGACTTTGATTTAAAAAAAAAAAGCAAAATTCTCCCACATCAATACAAAATCTTCATAAATATGGTCAAAGTTAAGTCGCGAGAAAACTTTGGTACAGGAGTTGCTGAGTTATATATATTCGTCATATATATTTTTTCTCAGTTCACAAGTAGGTCTTCAGGTGGCGTTCCATGTTAGCCTACTTTTTTTACATTTCTGAGTTGGCTGGATTGCAGCACAACTGTCGATGATCAAGTTGCATTGTGGGTGATGTAGGCGCCTGATTTTTCCAAAGTAATTCCAGCGAGTTTGTTGGTCTGTAGCTGCAGCCAGTCAAAGACAATCAATGCATTCAAAGCAGACCTGTAATTCCAGCTTTGCCTTTGCTTCACTTTCTGATTGTAAGTCTGGGAAAGATGAACCAGACAGGAATCAGAGTCCCACAGCTGCACAGGGACAGAGGGACAGTCGCACTTTAATGTGGTGCAGCAAACTTTATTCTTTGCACTATTTATGTTTAAAATGCTCAGGAAGAGTTTTATTTCTACATAGATATTGGTAATTTTTATATATATATATTTATTTATTTTTTTTACCGTTTGTAATAGTTCTGTTTATTTTTGTTTACTGTTCTTTGTTCAGTTGTAGCTCTGTAAAATGTTCTGTGTGGAACATTGAGAGTAATTTAAACTGCCTGTACGTGTTCACATATGACCATGAAGCTGGACCTGATTCTGATTCACAGCTGTACCTAATAAAGTGGCCATAAGTGTAGCTGCTGATTAACTGACCATTTATTTCTGGCTCGATACAAATACAGTATAAAATTGTGTGTTTGTTGAGATGTTTGAGGATCATTGAATGTAACATCACCACCTCATCCCTTTCTCCAGACTTTGAGACATTTCCTCTGTGAGGTTTTGTGTCATATTCTCTGTACTACTATTATTACTACTACTACTAGTACTACTGTACTGTACTGTCAGTTTTGTCTAAATTAATAAATTATGTTTTATATTTTGACTTCATGGAGTTGTGCTGTTTGTCAAGAGACCAAGGAAAATAGATCATCTTTGTTTTCAGTTTCTGAGGGTGCTGCAACGCCATCAGTGCTCTTTTATTCTAGTGGTGGAAGAAGTACAAACCGCAGCATTTACTTACAATTAAAGTACTGTTTGGGCAGAGTCGCCCCTCTGAGAGAGTTATATCGATGCATTGAAACACAGCTGGTTGAGGTGGAGCTCATTTTTACAACATTAGTTGTTCCCCAAAATCTCGCAATACATGGCCCCGGTCATCCTCTCCTTAATACAGTGCAGTCGCCCCCAAAGCATGATGCTACCACCCCCATGCTTCACAGTAGGGATGGTGTTCTTGGGATGGTACTCATCATTCTTCTTCCTCCAAACACGGTTAGTGGAATTATGACCAAAAAGTTCTATTTTGGTCTCATCTGACCACATGACTTTCTCCCATGACTCCTCTGGATCATCCAAATGGTCGTTGGCAAACTGAAGACGGGCCTTGACATGTGCTGGTTTAAGCAGGGGAACCTTCCGTGCCATGCGTGATTTCAAACCATGACGTCTTAGTGTATTACCAACAGTAACCTTGGAAACGATGGTCCCAGCTCTTTTCAGGTCATTGACCGGCTCCTCCCGTGTAGTTCTGGGCTGATTTCTCACCTTTCTTAGGATCATTGAGACCCCACGAGGTGAGATCTTGCATGGAGCCCCAGTCCGAGGGAGATTGACAGTCATGTTTAGCTTCTTCCATTTTCTAATGATTGCTCCAACAGTGGACCTTTTTTCACCAAGCTGCTTGGCAATTTCCCCGTAGCCCTTTCCAGCCTTGTGGAGGTGTACAATTTTGTCTCTAGTGTCTTTGGACAGCTCTTTGGTCTTGGCCATGTTAGTAGTTGGATTCTTACTGATTGTATGGGGTGGACAGGTGTCTTTATGCAGCTAACGACCTCAAACAGGTGCATCTAATTTAGGATAATAACTGGAGTGGAGGTGGACATTTTGAAGGCAGACTAACAGGTCTTTGAGAGTCAGAATTCTAGCTGATAGACAGGTGTTCAAATACTTATTTGCAGCTGTATCATACAAATAAATAGTTAAAAAAATCATACATTGTGATTTCTGGATGTCTTTTTTTTAGATTATGTCTCTCACAGTGGACATGCACCTACGATGACAATTTCAGACCCCTCCATGATTTCTAAGTGGGAGAACTTGCAAAATAGCAGGGTGTTCAAATACTTATTTTCCTCACTGTAAATACAAACTTATAACTGGGCAACTTGAATTAGTATTGAAAGGGCAACCTGTTTATAATGAATGTCATTGTTTTATAAATAGGAAAGTGTATTTTTAAATTATGTATGTCATGTCAGCAGCGCCTGAAAAAAAGAACCATGTTAATAGTACTTTTTACTGTTGATATTTAAGTGAGATTTTACATGGTATGCATTTGGGGACTACCATCTATTTGTCCCTATTTCCAGGAAAACTGCCTAAAATAACAAATCCAAAATGAATCAGTAATAACTCGTCAACCATTAAGCCAAGATGCATAATTCTTTTGAGAGGTCAGAATATGAATCAACCTAACTTATTTATTTTTCCAAGAGTAAATGGAGATAATAAATAAAGGAAAATACATTTTCATCCTCGCCTGGTATAAATTCAGAATCAGAATCAGCTTTATTTGCCAGGTATGTGTACACATACGAGGAATTTGACTCAGAATTGTACATTGCTTTCAAGGGGCTTACTCATAGAATAACACAATAATAAAATCAAATCAGACAGTGTAGACAACACAAATATACACACTATGAACAAAAAACAAAATAGACATATTGATAAATAGTGCAGTGAGCAGAGTGCAAAGGATGCAGGAGTAGAATTATTATTATCATTAATTATGTACATGTCGGAGGTGGATGTGATATACAGGTACACATACGTGCATACATGTACACAGTGCGATGGAGCATAGCGCAAAGGATGCTGGAATAAATAAGTATTATTGTGCAGGAGTTATTTACTTGAGGTAGGTGGATTTGGTATACTGTACATGACAATATGAACAGTATGAAAACCTCTGAAAGTTATTTACCTCTCCTTGTTTGGTTGTTTTATGTAAGTTTGTTCTGTGTCTCTGGTTTCAGTCTGTTTCCATGTTTTATCTGTTATGATCTGTCAGCTGGTATTTAGTGGTGTTGTTGAGTGTTGTCCTGTTTCATGGTTGTTTCTGTCTCTGTTCCCTACCCCGGTCTATGTAATAGTTGGTCCAGTTTTGTTCCTGGTCTTGTGTTCTCTGTATAGCCTTGTTTATTGCATTGTTCATTGGCACATTCAGTTTTGCTCATTTGTACCTGTCTGTCTTGAATCTTAGGTTTAACCCTGCATTTTAGCTCTGCGTCTTAGTTAAAGTCTTTGTATTTAGTCCTTGTTCTGTGTTTGCATTATTTTGGCTTTATCTGCTCTGTGTTCTGTTTAATCCTAGCTTCAGTCTGTTTTCCCTGTTGGTTGTAGTTTATTTGTGATCTGTCTGCTTGTGTCTGGATTAGTTTTTTATTTATATTATTCTGATCTGTTACATCTAATTTTGATGTGTGTGTTTAGTGTTCAGTAACCTATATTCTGTCTGTTATTCCAGAAGCCCTTTGCCTGCCAGTCTCTCTGTTCTCCCCTGCTGTCTCTCTGCCTGCCTGTCTCTCTATTCTCCTCTGCTGTCTCTCTGCCTGCCAGTCTCTCTGTTCTCCTCTGCTGTCTCTCTGCCTGCCTGTCTCTCTGTTCTCCCCTGCTGTCTCTCTGCCTGCCTGTCTCTCTGTTCTCCCCTGCTGTCTCTCTGCCTGCCTATCTCTCTGTTCTCCCCTGCTGTCTCTCTGCCTGCCTGTCTCTCTGTTCTCCCCTGCTGTCTCTCTGCCTGCCAGTCTCTCTGTTCTCCCCTGCTGTCTCTCTGCCTGCCTGTCTCTCTGTTCTCCCCTGCTGTCTCTCTGCCTGCCAGTCTCTCTGTTCTCCCCTGCTGTC